>NW_021630122.1:0-188972 GCF_900700375.1 Denticeps clupeoides
ATCTCCAAAAGCACAGCACTTCATTTTACGGCGTGATAAGAGTTCAGGTTTAAACTCACTTGGATATCTCCACGGAATTCCATAATTATTTCTTGCACCTATCTGGATTTGAATGTGGGGGGTGAATGGGCTGTGTGCATGCACACATGCGCACACTGTCCCACCTCGCTTCCTAGGGTCCTTTGCGAGACGGACGGCGGGGACACTGCGAGAGCCGCTCTTCCCCATTCATAAAATAAAATCTTGGGAAGTGCATCGGACAGATGACGACACTCCTGCCCCTGTAGTGCTCTTCAGCGGCGCGCGGCGAGAACGGCCATTATGTCATTATAAACTCGGTGTGCGTGATTCCCGCGCAGGGATGAGTGGAACGGTGCGGGAAGGGAGCATTCCGAACTCTTTCCTGTTCTCGTGCACACGTGGGCCAACCACAATATTCCTGACTTCATTCTGGCATGGGAGCAACCCCTGGACCCCATCCAGTCCTAATCTGTCTCCCAATTCCCACCGACAGCAGGTGTTCCGTATACGGAAAGCTGCGGCTTTGGGGCCAGATTTTCGCAATCACATGTGACAGGGCGCGCAGCGGAAGCTTCTTAATCAAGTCCTTGTCGCATTGTTGCCAGTGTGCCAAAATGCACACAAAGTGTACAATAAGTACTTCACCGCTACTACTGAACACTGTAGCGTAGTATAGTATATATACTATATAACATGTAAGGAACGATGCGCTATATATTAGCATATAAAGCAACATTCCTTACATGTTACAGTTTTCCCAGATATTTTACATTTAGAGCATTTACCAGATGCCCTTATCCAGAGCGACTTACAATCAGTAGTTACAGGGACAGTCCCCCCCTGGAGACACTCAGGGTTAAGTGTCTTGCTCAGGGACATGATGGCAGTAAGTGGGGTTTGAACCTGGGTCTTCTGGTTCATAAGGCAAGTGTGTTACACTCTAGGCTACTACCACTACTATATTGACTTCTGACATTTATTAAGTGTTTTCGTTGTGTTAACCCATCACCCTGAGTGAGCAATGGGCGGCCATGACAGGCGCCCGGGGCAGCAGTGTGTGCGGATCGGGATTCGAACCGGCAACCTTCTGATTACGGGGCCGCTTCCTTAACCGCTAGGCCACCACTGCCCCATAATTACTTGTTTTCTGTGCCAGATGAATAGGGCATACCGTCCCCATACACCGCTCCCTGCCTGGCGCCTGTCATGGCCGCACACTGCTCACCAAGGTGATGGTTGCAAGCAGAGGACACATTTCGTTGTGACATCGTGTGCTGTGCTGAGGTTTCACAGTGACAATCCCTTCACTTTCACTTTCAGAATGCTGTCTTGGCAGTGCGATGGCGATTGGAGAAGCTGGTATTGAACGAGAGCACTGTCTTTCCCTCAAACTGTGTTTCAGTTGTTAGAAAAATTAGCTAGCTGTGCGCCATTTGCAAGATTACTTTTCTCTAATATGGGTTTCCGGCTTCCCAGGTTTTCCCAATTGCACTTTTTTTTTGGTATCTCAAGATAACAGATGTTATCGCAAGGTCATGACTTAATTTTCTCACCATTTCATGCGAGCCCAACATTTACGACGTTACTAAACGCAGTGCTTTCTAAGAACGGTGCAGGCGATTTTAAAAGATTCAACCCCATATGTCCTCTCCTCCCTCACTAAAAAACGCGATGCTATTTCTGCTTGTGTCAGCCCCTGATTACAGCAATAACGAATGTGTTCGTCCATGATGCCGTATGTAGCAAGCAGGTTAGCTCAAACCAGCAAATCGGTTTTAAAAGAAATGATCTCAAAGTCACAAGTTGTTTTTGTTGAGATAACAAGTTGTTTTCTCAAAGTAATAAGTTGTTAACTCTAGAAATCAATTTACTATCTTGAGAAAACAAAACCAAAAAGTGGAATTGCATGTCCTCTATGGATCTCCGTTGGAGCGAATGTTGTTATCCATACGAAGACGTAGAGACATTTTTTCCAGGAGCCTCGACCCCAATTCCTTCCCGCATACACACATTAAAATAATTAAATGATTAATTACCAATGTTTATTGAAAAAAAACAGCAGTGGACCACTAGCTCGAGCTGACCCAGCTCAACTAAACTGATAGAAATTGAGACAGGAGAAAGAAATATTTCTCCTGCTTTGAAGGTCCCAGTAGTGGGGACAGTGGGGACTTCATCCATAGGTGGAACGATTTCAACACCACTAGGACTCGAGCCACCTAAACTCAGTGATCAGGGGAGAGGGCCATAGTCAGGGAGTTGACCAGGAACCCAATGGTCACTCTGTCACTCTGAGGAGAACCTTCTAAAAGGACAACCATCTCTGCAGCAACCATCACCATCTGCAATAAACGGCACATGGCAGCCTGCCTGGAGATTGCCAAAAAGCACCAGAAGGACTCTCAGACCATGAGAAACTAAATTCTCTGAAATATTTAATTCTGGATGTCATGTTTGAATCACCAGGCCCATACCATCCCTACAGTGAAGCATGGTGGACGCAGCCTCATGCTGTGGGGGGGGGCTGCAGGAACTGGGAGACTAGTCAGGGTCGAGGGAAAGATGACTGCAGCAATGTAAAGAGACCTGCTCCAGAGTGCTCTTGAACTCAGCAGGACAACAACCATAAGCACACAGCCAAGATGTCAAAGGAGTGGCTTCAGGACAACTCTGAATGTCCTTGAGTGGCCCAGCCGGAGCCCAGACTTGAATCAGCTTGAACATCTCTGGCGAGATCTTAAAATGGCTGTACACCGATGCTTCCCATCCAACCTGATGGAGCTTGAGAGGTGCTGCTGAGAGGAATGGGCCAAACTGGCCAAGGATCGGTGTGCCAAGCATGTGGCCTCATATACAAAAGGCCTGGAGGCTGTAATTGCTGCCAAAGGTACATTGACAAAGTATTGAGCAAAGGCTGTGAATACTTATGTACATGAGCTTTCTCAGTTTTTCATTTTTAATAAATTGAATAAATACATTTTTCCAAGTTGTCATTATGGGGGCTGTACCATAATAAAATGTGGAAAAAATTATGCTCTGTGAATACTTTTCGATTGCACTGTACGTTCATAATCATTATTTATCAGTGCATCACTTCATTTTTTTTGTTTATTGGAAAAAACATGTGACTACAAGTAATGGCAATGTCATTTGTCAATATGGCAGCAAGGAAAGTCAATGCAAGTTGTAGATGGCCACCAGAAACAGACTCTGTGCTCCAGGGTGTCCCAGGTCCTCATGTCCTTGCTGATTTGCCCATCACTGTTTATACAGTATGTATAAATGGCGTAATAGAATTCCTGCTATTGCTGCCATTTGACCCACCACCTCTGTGTTTTGTTGGATCTTCTGCTTTATGGTAGTGATCTGGTCCGGCTCGCCTTCACATCGTACATATTATCAATCTCAGCCAATCAGCAGCGAGGGCCCTGTTCTGTGCTCTCTGTCCACCTGACGTACATAAAATCTCAACTCGCTATAACACATGTGACTGTGCCCAGCAACACACACACACACACACACACACACACACACACAGAAACACACTCTTTGACAGACCCCTCCCCCTGCCACCGCCGTCCATTCCTTCAGCGCCGCCGGTAAACAAAGCAGAGCGCATGAATGAATGAGGGACTGAGGAGAGGGCAGAGGAGGAGGAGGAAGATGCAGATGGTAGAAACATCCATGCAGAAGGAAGCAGGGGGGTGGGGCTGCAGGAACTCACTCACATCATCTCTGCCAACGCGCCTCAACGCCGCCGCCGCCGCCGTCCTCTCCGCGCTCGCCCCGCTCCCGCTCTCCTCTCCTTTTTTCCTCCTTTTCCTTCCCTTTCTCTCTCCCTCTCCCTGCATGGTAAGCTACGCGGCTGCGGGTGCTGTGGATGAGCGTACATGAGAAGTGGGGGCTGAGGGAGGGGCACAGAGAGGGGGTGTGGATGGTGGCAGAAGGTGTGTGTGTGTGTGTGTGTTGCAGATCGCTCTGTTTCCCAGTGCAACGTTCCAGATCAATTCTTCAGGAGCTAAAACTCGCAGGACGCGTAGTGGCCTTTTCCCCAACACTTACCTTTGAGAAATTCCCGGAAACAAACATTTCCGGAGTGTCCAGAACGGGGGGAGGAGGACGTGAGCCAAAAGTGCTGAATTGGGGCAAAAGGGGAGAAGATATCTACGATTTCCCTCCATTCTCCTTTCGTCCCCCCTCTGCCCGGTGACTCTGATGACACTTAGAACCTCATCTGTTCTGAGTCTGGGTAACTTGAAGGGTGGCAAGACCGCCATCACTTCATGCAATACAATATGGAATTAACGTTTTTTCCCGCCCTCTTTTCCCCATCTTCCCTTCCCCCTTCTCCCTCTCTCTCTCTCTCTCACACACACACCCATCTTCCTCTCTGTCCATCCAGCCTCTTCCTTCCCTCCGGTGCCCTTCACCGTCTGACCTCCAGATGGAGACACCACAGGGAAGAGGGGGAGATGGAGAGAAAATTAAAAAGTGCAGGGAGGTGAAAGAAAATGGGATGAGTAAAAAGACGGAGCAAGAGAGGAGAGGGAAAAACAAGGGTAGGGTAAAAAAAAAAAGCTGAATGGATGGATAGATTGGGACAATGAGTGTCAGAACGCACCGTCCACCTGCTTCATGCCAGATAGAACCCTAAAAAATGTCTTTATTGAATGTGACACTGCGGCAAAAAAGGAAATCGGGGCCCGAAATCAATGGAATGGGAAAAAAAAAGAAACATTTGTATGCGGTTCGTTCCGTCTTCTCCGGATCTTGCATGTCACTGTTCCATGTGCAACTTTTTGGGTTCACAGTCACCATCCAACATCTACTATGTCACAAATCCTACTAAGTGCAGAGGTTTTTAGTGTGACACACGTTACACATCGGCTGTCCAGTCATTCTGACGGTGATGCTGATGTATCAAGCGAGCCCCAGCACATACAGACACATTTCATACACACTTAATATAGAACCTTACACCAAAAACAAGCGTTTTTAACCATCTGTGAGGACATTCAGTCAGTTTTGTCATCGTCCCCAAAACCACGTTCCGTCATGAAAAGATATATCGGTGTTTGGTGACAACCAGTGATGGTCAGGGAGCTTTAGCACATTTGCCTCTGTTCCGGGATTTTGGTCAAACTCTAAAACAGGCTTAAAATGTGCTTCAATGGATCGGGCATGTGTGTGTGTGTGTGTGTGTGTGTGTGTGTGTGTGAGACCTGGTTCCTCACGCCTGCAGGTGTTTTAGCAGCATGGATTACAGGGACACCATATGGCTGATGGACCACATCCAGACCCTTCCAAGACCTGCTTCATGAGTTCAACATACATGGCTCCATTCAAACATCACTGACGGCTACAGTTTCCCAGTAACTGAGAATCCTTTGTCGTGATGAAGCCACGCCCACAGAAAAACATCAGATCTTTCATGGATCTGGTAAAGGAAAACACACACACAAATGCCTCACAATGCACAATCACCCCAAGTCAGAGGTCATCTGAAACCTCTGTAGAAACAGCAGCCCACCCAAGTAGGACAGCAGCTACATTCCCATAATCCTCAACTAGTTCGGCCAATCCCGCCCAGACTGGCCTAACCACCATGTGCTGCAGTGCAGCGCTTGGCAGTAACAACATGACATCACGTGTAACACAGTTTACCATCATCTACAACAATGGTTCCCAACCTGGGGTCTGTGACTGTGCTGAGGTTACCAAACTTATATCAGTAAACATTTACTGTATAAAATCCCAATATCCCAACCCTGTATAATCCTGTATGTGAAGTGAAGTGATTGTCACTTGTGATACACAGCAGCACAGCACACAGTGAAATTTGTCCTCTGCATTTAACCCATCACCCTTGGTGAGCAGTGGACAGCCATGACAGGCGCCCGGGGAGCAGTGTGGGGACGGTGCTTTGCTCAGTGGCACCTCAGTGGCACCTCAGTGTATAACCACTGTTACATAGACTAGAACTGTTAATCTTGGCCCAAGACGTGTTGAGTCGGGTTCGTACTAATCAGTTTAGTCGGGTCAGCTCGAGCTCGCACAGTAAATGATCGGTCAGCAAGCACGAACTTCTGGTCTATAGTACCTATCCTTTCTGTAGGCTTCACCACTTGTAAATTGGTTTTATTAAAAGGTAGTTGGGCAGCGGTTGGCCTAGCGGTTAAGGAAATGGACCCCTAAACGGAAGGTTGCCGGTTCGAATTTTGTTGTGTGGGCTGTGCTGCAGTATTTCACAATCACTTCAATTTCATTTCTGTCTTTTTAATAATCACTTCATTTTCATTTCTCGGCCACCGTTGTCAGGTGATGCGTTTGAATTATCGCCAGAGAGATGCTGAGGGGGTGAATCAGAGGCAAGCATCTGGCTATAATATTTTAAACCCGCACATTTCCTTTCCCGCTTAGTCTAGCACGTGTGGCCGGGCTTTTAAAAGTTGAACATTGCAAGAGCTCATGGGGTCATGGCTGTATGGAAATGGCGCAGTAAATACACTGCCACTGTGTGACTGTCATTTATTTAAATGCGCCACACGGCATAACAGTCAGGTCAGGTCGGGTCTAACTACAGATTACGGCTGTAATATACCCTGCAGTGTGAAACAGTGTATGTGGGAAGGAATGGGGGGGGTTACTGTCTTATTCTGGACACAGACGGGGGGCTTCAAGGGATAAAAGGTTTGATCTACTCAACCAGTTAAAAGTTTGGACACTCCTATTCACTTATGGGTCTGCCATATTTTACATTATAGAACACAATTGGAGACATAGGACTATGAAATAATATGTCAGTTATGTAATAAACAAAAAAACGAACAGAACAAGGCAAAAGGCGTGGAGCTTTTGCTGTGTTTGCAGCATTTCACACTCTTGGCTTCTCTTGACCACGTCCCTTTTTTCATTGCAGTGGTGGTCTAGCAGGTAAGGAACCGGACACATAATCAAAAGGTTCAAATCCCAAACCACCAAGGTTGCACTGAGGTCTGTCCCCACACACTGCTCACCGGGAGCCTTTCGTGGCTGCCCACCGCTCACCAAGGGTGGTGCGGGGTTAAATGCAGAGGACACATTTTGTTGTGTCAACTTGAAACAAACCAGAGAGTCACCACCGTAACAACTAGCTTCAGGGACCTTCAAATGGACCAGTAACATCATAATGGACAATCGTAGCATCGTAATGTAGACCACGACACTGGACTACACTCTGGACTTCTCCAACCCTACAACTGTAGGACTTTTATTTATTTATTCTTATTGGACAATCATCCCCAACCTGCACTGACACAATTTGCAGGCTCACTCTACCCTGGAAAGGGGTCCCTCTCTGTATCACTCCTTCCCAACGTTTCTTCCTTTCTTTTTTTCTTCTCGTTTTTTTGTTTGTGGAGTTTTTTCCTTGTGTGCAGAAGGGTCAAGTGGGGGGGGTGTCAACTGTAGGGCATGTCAAAGGCCCATTGAGACATACTGTATGTGATTATGGGCTATATAAGAAATAAATGTTGTTGTTGTTGTTGTTGTTGTTGTTGTGTGCACCGGGTGATGTGCAATTAATCACAAGAAAAAACTATCCCAACAGTCCTGAAGGTTCATGTTGAACACTTTCTTATTATTCACTCGTGTTAATGTGCATCTCATAATGCGGATTTTGATGATGTCAATAGTTAACAAAGCAGCCATGAAGGTAAAAAGAGGCGACTCTGAAAAAACAGATTCATTAAACATACTTCACTTTCTCCTGATACAACAAATGCTAAATATGTTTCTCGCATTGGATTCTTCAAAATGGCTCCATATTGGTATCCATAACCGCCACAGGGTGGGTGCGAATGGTGAACGTATAAGTACAAGTGCCTTTCCCAGTGTGGAAGCATGTGATGCAGTGTGTACTGCAATGCAGCATAATACAATATATACTAGTGCTGCACAATATATGGAAAACATGCGATATTGTTGTTGAATATTGTGATAACGACATTTGTTGCGATATAACATTTCCCTAGAGAAATGCTTTTTAAATAGCTAATAATAATTATTATTATAATTTAAAAAGCATTTAAATATGTAATGATCATTCTAAAATAAACATGTAATATATATTAATCTGATCTAATTAAATCTAATTTGGCTAAAAAGAAACAATGTCAAGGAAGTTGCAAATATTTAGACTTCAAAACATTATGAATGACTTAAAACCCTCAGCAGATATTCTGATTTCTGGTTTGCTGTTACCATAGACCTGCCAACACAATATGAATTGCTTTCAAAGATTACTTTTTATTTACATGTAACCATACACTCATCAAGAGTGTCTTAAAACAAGAGCATATATATAACTTATCAAACAAAAATGAAATAAGAAAATACTATTAAACAAAGTGTTCAGACCTCAAATAAATTGGTATGTAGTGGAAACACTAACATATTGTCAACATTCCCATAAATAAAAAATAATATTAACATGTAAACATTACAGGGTCCAGTCTAGCCAATAGCATTATATCACCAACTTGGGAGGCGGGTATAGAGATAGTAAGGGCCCATCTGATTGGTCCAAATTTAGGACACACCAAATGCTTGGCACAATAAATTAATGCTGTGTCTACATTTAACTACATTTTACACTTGAAAGAGCCATTTCCCACCATATTTCGAATATGGGATAATGAAAATGTCCATCGAATGCCTACTACAGAATTCGGCTGGAAGTTTGTAGGTCACTTCTCGTGTACTGTTTTTCAAATACGGAATGTGAATTCACCGCTCAGCTTGGCCGGTTCCAGCCCGGTATTGGTGTCCAGTTCGCACGTGCTGAAGTACAGCGGAAGTACTGCGCGTACTACTCGCCTCGCATACTGTTTTTCACATTACAATATGTCATGTGGCGGCGGAGGGCCGGCCATGAGTAGGAACCAGGCATGCCTTGCGGGTGAGATACGTGCTGACGGGACTGCAAATAGTTTAACCATGTTACGGGTAAATGTGTTCTGTTGGGGTTTGGGATGGTGTGTGTTATGGGGATTTATATAGCGTGAGCAAGGGGGGGAAATTTTACACCGGGACGTAGTGGTGTAGGGCTGGAGGAGAAGAAGACATGCCTCCCTGTTATTTGGAAGCCGGAGGAGTAGGTATTGGCTGTTGGCGCCACCTACTGGCTTCCGTTCAATAAAAAGTGGAATTCCGAAACCCTCATGATTGATCCGATTTCTCCTTTCCTGACCTCGCGGCGACGGCTTGTCATAGTAGTATATGGTATGCGATTACGTATGCAGCAACTCGCGACTCTTTGCGATACAGATATTGCGTATACTATTATCGCGATAACAATAATTATATTATATAGCGATATATCGTGCAGCCTAATATAATACTGTACTCAAGTTTAATTCAGTGTAGACAGCGATGCAGTATAACGCACATTTACCACAAATATTGTGGCATATAGCATAAGCGTAATGTTGCTATGCGTAATGTTGCAATGCAGCAACGGAGCAAGCAACGTTGCCTGGGATACGATACATTCCGGCACTAAACTAGAAAGGTTCACAGTCGGCCACTTTATTAGGATACAGCTCTTCTTCCTCCAACGCAACGATGGGATGTCTGCGCCGAAACACATGCTGGACCTGAGGTTGACGAAAGCCTCATCTACTGTAATAAACGTGTCCAGCAGGGTGCGTGAGACGCCGCGGCGGCAACTCTTACCTGGGCGCGTCGAAGCTGTCGTAGGAGCCCACGGTGTAGTGTCTGAAGAGGCGCTTGGCCCTTCTCGCTGCGGCTCTCTGGAACACACACACACAGCGTGGTTCAGATCTCCAGAGCGCGGGCGCGGGCAGCATGGCAGGCCGCGCACGCCTCAGAACGGAGGGCTTCGCGGCTCTCGCTCGCTCGCTCGCGCGAAGTTCGCTCCACGCCGCCACTAATAATAGAAGCCAAGCCCAGCGTAGCGCCGCCGCTAACTGCGAAAACACACACTCAGCATCACAGCACTCACGCTGCGCCGGTGACACAACACAACTCCACACACACCTGTGAGTATGAGAAGGAGAATGTGTGTGTGTGTGTGTGTGTGTGTGTGTGTGTGCATACAGTAGGCCTGGCACTAACAAATTTGGAGCCCTAGGCAAGATATTAGGTGGCGCCCCCAGAACGCTGCCAGATCGCTGCTTCTGAAAGCATGTTCAGAACGCTGCTTTTTTAGAACTTGCACACGAACAGCCTGCGGGGTTTTTTTCCGCTAAGCGTAAAAAATCTGATTCTTTATGCTGTTGTCTTGCAACCTTAAGAACACCGTAGTAGAGGGGGGAGGGGGTTCGCTTATATGGCCTATTCAGTACATTGCATTTACATTTACAGCATTTACCAGACTCCCTTATATAGAGCGACTTACAATCAGTAGTTACAGGGACTGTCCCCCCCAGGAGACACTCAGGGTTAAATGTCTTGCTCAGGGACACAATGGTAGTAAGTGGGGTTTGAACCTGGGCCTTCCGGTACATAGGCGAGTGTGTTACCCACTAGGCTACTACCATCCTACAGTATTCTGTGTTATTGTGTGGTGTGTGTTGGTGTGTGTGTGTGTGTGTAAGCTCACCTGAGCGTGACTCCAGGCTGCGCAGCGCCACCTCCTCCACGCAGTCCGATGGGAACCAGCCGGTCCGGCCCCTCACCGTCCCCTCCCAGAATCCGCCCTCTCCCACACTCAGCACTGACAGAGAAACCCAACGAGACTCGTTTATGACATACACACACACACACACACACACACACAAAACCTCTAAAATCAAGCAAGTAAAACTTTAAATTGTCCTCAAGTTTAATTTAACTACACAACTCAGGAGACATGCATGCAGAAACATACGGTCACGAACATTAGGGGTGTTGAAATGAATCATAAAATCGATGCGTCGCGATGCAGATGCGGATTCTGCATCGATGCAGCGCAGAACAAAACTGATTATATCATGACGTTGCTTGGTGGCGGCGTACACAGCAGTGCCGATAGTGTAGTGACTGTGGCTTTGAGGGCTGAACGCCCGCGTGGACGCTTTCATTCGCTCCGGTGAGCAGAAAAGGCCCTGGTGTTCAGTCCACGCTCACCTGGAAGAACGCCTGGCTCGGACGTCCGTGTGAACGAGGCCTTTACTCTCATCTCACTGATGTGTTTGAAAACATAATGTGAAATAATGTAGGAAAACGGATGGGATGCATCGTCATGCTTCGATATTTGAGGTATTGATAATTGTAGTCGAATCCGGAGACCAGTAAAGGTTCACATGTCTAAAGCAGTACACACACACACACACACACACACACCTTTGACTTTGTCTCCCTTGTTGAAGCTTATTTCTCTGTCATTTTGGGCAGAGTGTGACCGTGTGGCCACGAACACCCGACCCGGAACGGCACTGTAGAGCCGCCGGCGCTGGCCACCTCCAGTCGTGCCCTGGCTGCTGATGGAGCCCCTGAGGGTCAACACACACACACACACACACACACACACACACACAAATAAAGTTACACAGAAACACACTTGTATACACCAAACGCTTGAAACTTTAATGGAGTCCTTCTCACCCCTGTCTGCCGCGTGTCTGCCGGCTGCGCTCGTCTCGGTCCCCGGCTCTCCCCCGTGACGGTGAGCGGGTGCGGGCCCCGCGGGGGCTGCTGGAGCTCCGCAGGGTGCCCTGCTTATAGCCCTGAAATCCACACGCCGCAATTAACAAGACAAATCGGAATACAAAATCGGGCTTCATCAGCATCTTCCAGCCAACAAAAACCACATCGTGATTAATTTGCATCATGACCCGGCTACGTCATGACTGAACTTCACTGGCATCTACAGGTCTGCGTGGCGCCGTGCAGCGCAACTCGGCTGAATCTTGCCGAGAGCGACATTTGTGCTTACACCCCATGAAATTCAAGATTCAAGACTATTTAGAGGGTAGAAACACTGATCCTCTGAAGAGAAGCTGATATTTAACAAAGCAAGATGAGACACAAAGTGCAGATGGGATATAGTGCAAAGAATATCATAAAAGGAAAAAATACATACTAATATACATTTACATTTACGGCATTTGGCAGATGCCCTTATCCAAAGCGACTTACATACAGTACAGGCCAAAAGTGTAGACGCACCGTCTCATTCAATTTTTTGTCTTTATCTTCATGACCATTTACATTAGTAGATTCTCCCTGAAGGCATCAAAACTATGAATGAACACATGTGGAGTTATGTACTTAACAAAAAGTGGAGACCTGGCCTCACCAGTCACCAGACCTGAACCCAATCCAGGTGGTTTGGGGTGAGCTGGACCCCAACAAGTGCTAAACACCTCTGGGAACTCCTTCAAGACTGTTGGAAAAGCATTTCAGGTGACGACCTCTTGAAGCTCATCGAGAGAATGCCAAGAGTGTGTAAAGCCGTAATCAGAGCAAAGAAACTAGAATATAAAACATGTTTTCACTTATTTCACCTTTTTTGTTAAGTACATAACTCCACATGTGTTCATTCATAATTTTGATGCCTTCAGTGAGAATCTACTAATGTAAATGGTCATGAAAATAAAGAAAACACATTGAATGAGAAGGCGTGTCCAAACTTTTGGCCTGTACTGTATACAACAAAATATGTTTCTTGCATTGGATTCTTGAAAATGGCTCCATCTTAGTCTCCATAATCGCCACAGAGTAGGAACGTCCAAACTTTTGACTGGCAGTGTAAGTTAAGAATTAAATTGCAATGGCAGTTGTGGCCTAGGAGGTGAGGCAGCATACTCGTAACCAAAGGGTTGCCAAGGTGCCACTGAGGTCCTCTTGATTAAGGTACTGTCACCACACACTGCTCCCCGGGCGCCTTTCACGGCTGCACACATGGTGATGGGTTAAATGTACAGGACACATTTTGTTGTGTCACCGTGTGCTGTGCTGTGTTATTAGGGGTTAGACACTTTGAAGGATACCTGTCATTTATGATTTCTTTTTATTTATTCATCTTATCTTCCGCAGAGGAACCTTTCAGCAACCACCGTACCTGCACCGATACAATGTTGGAGCTGGCGGCGTTGGGAAAGGCCATCCAGTCTGGGAGGTTCATGCTGTTGTCGCTGTTGGCACGCAGGAACGGGTGGGGATGTGGGACACTCAGGGTGCGGGCGCTCTCCCGCCTCTGTGGGGCGTACTTTGGCGACTCCAGGAAGGGAACTTCCAGGAAGAAAATATCATGCAACAGTGTGAAAAGTCTAAAATACTGCAGGATTTCTTTATCATGAGCCTTGCCATCTCCAGAACGAAAATAAAAATACAAACATACATACACAAACATCGTAGAGAGAAGACCTACCCACATCCGTCTCCCTGTGGCTTTTAATGATCTCCCCAAGTTCAAAATGGCCAGACATTACTGCCACCTGAAAATTTGAAACAGTATGATTTATGTGGGTGTTTTCTGACTCTACACATGTCTGTACTTCCCACACACACACACACACACACAGTCTCAGCTGGCAATGTGGATATAACTGTGAAGTGCTTCAGGCATACAGCTCACCTGAGACCACACTATCTCCTTGTCTCTCTCTCTCTCTCTCTCTCTCTCTCACACACACACACACACATAAATAAAAGTACCTTTTATGGAACAATTTTCGGGAAATCTCGGTACCTGGAATGGGGTTTGCCCGCTGTTGTTCTTCATGTCCTTTTTGGCGCCCCTGTACAGTAGGATGCGGGCACAGCTCTCCTGAATGGTGGAAACGCAATAGCACAGTCAGCTACGTTCGACCAATGAAAACACTTCCAACTGTTGACTGCTTTTCCTACTACCTTATTGTATAAAGCACAGATGTGCAAGGCAGTGTTCCCTGAGGCATTCTGGGAAGAAGAGTCCGCACCGTAGAAGAGCAAGTGCTCTAGGTGCTGGGAGTGGCCATTCTGACAGGCCTGTAGGACAGGTGTTTAGGAGGAGAGGAGACATAGATGGAGGAAGAAACAGTCAGAAGCACAGTCACCAACATTAGTCAATGCCCCATCATGCAACATCAAGAGAGGAAAAAGGAACAAAAGCCCCTGGGATGGTAGTAGCCTAGTTGGTTAGACATTCCCAAGTTCAAACCCCACTTACTACCATTGAGTCCCTGAGCAGGACACTTAACCTTGAGCGTCACCAGGGGGACTGTCCCTGTCACTACTGATTGTAAGTCACTCTTGATAAGGGCACCTGATAAATGCAATGAATGTAAATGGATAAATGTAAATAATCTTCTCTAGTCATCAATTCATATTTATCCTTTAATTTGTCCCCCTGGTGTATCTCCACTTTACACTTAATGTCAGGTTTTTGGGTTGGGGGCAGAAGGAGGCGCAGAAGCGGGACATAGTCGCAAGGGGACTTTATATTATAAACAAACCAAAACCTGGCACAAGGGCCGGCAAAGGAAAGGAAATAACCAAAAGGGAACAAAAATAGACATAAACTAAACCGAAAGGCGTGTGGTACGAAGACCAGGAACTGAAACAACAAATGTAAGGTAGGTATCGAGTCCTCATTAATGCAGCCAACTTTTCAACCTTTTACGGGGTCCTAATCACAGACGCCTGATCAGATGTCCATGGTTAGAGCCCCGCTGATCGGTGAAGGCTGCCATGTCGGTGTGCTCATCAGACAACGACACATACACACATTTGCACACGGTCCTTGTGAAGTTCTGATGGATGGAATAGCGCTGAGAATGAAGGTATGGAGCATGAGTACCTGCCCTCTAGCACTCTGCTTGTCTCTTCCTCTCAGAGTGGTGGGGTGAAGGAGGTGTGAGCATGAAGAGGAGGAGGGGGGGGGGGGGGGTTTGGTGATGAAGATGCCGTAAGGTAACATCTGTGGTGAGGATTATGTCAGCAGCTTGGTGAGGGGTGGTGATGGGTGATGGAGAGAAAAAGAGATAAAAGAATATGAACACACAAAAAAAAGGAAAAAAAACAATGAGCATACACTCACACAAACGTGCACCCACACACACAGACATTTCACATCTTAGAGTGGATCCAGTATAATAACTGTAATTAAACACAGGTTTATTAATTTATTAGAAGGCTTTTATAATCCAAAACGTAACCTCTTTTTAAAAATCATGAATTTTGTTCCTCCCTGTACTTTTTAAGGGGTCCCTGTGTTTGTGTGGACATTTGGTGTCCATCGTAATAACTGATCAGACTGTATTATAGTTCAGATGCTGCAGAACCCGATTTGATTGGTTCCCTTTTTTGCATTAATGTCAGCATCACTCAGGCTGCATTGGCTCCAGAACGACTGTACATATCCAGGCGCTCTCATGTTCTTCCAACAGGGAGACTAAAACCTTTAGAAATGTCCTCAAACATGATGAGCAACCTACCACCGATCCCGGACACATTTTGTTTTCCTCTGAAAGCAGTACACTGTGTACCTGATGGGTCTCGTCCCACCCGTTTTCATCTCGGAGCCCCAGCTTGGCCCTGTGGTAGAGCAGCGTCTCGCAGCAGGAAGTGTCGCCCCCTGTCAGCACAGTGTGGTATAGCGGCGTCAGTCCACGCCGGTCCTTATAGTCCGGAGACGCGCCCAGTGAGAGCAACGCCTGGAAAACAGATTGGCAGCCTGTGTCACTACAGTGATATGCGGTTAGCGTTGGGTTCACTGTTGGGTGGTAGTAGCCTGGTGGGTAACACACTCATGTAATCCAGAAGACCACAAAGTCACAGGTTCAAACCCCACTTACTGAGCAAGACACTTTACCCTGAGTGTCTCCAGGGGGACTGTCCCTGACTGTTAGTTGCTCTAGATAAGGGCATCTGATAAATGCTATAAATGTAAATGTAAAATGTGTGGTGTTAAGAAAGGTCCCCAAGGATGTTGTTCCTGTTCTGAAACAAAAAGTGTGGGGGTTGTTTCTGCCATAAAACGGGGGTTATGGGTTGGGTTTATACAGTGGAGCGTCCATGTACCAGCAGTGCGGTGTGGCTGTGGCTGCGGACAGCCTTGTGCAGAGGGGTGAGGCCATCCTTGGCCCGGAAGTCAATGTGCGCCCCTCCCATCACGAGGACCCGCGTGCACTCTCCAACAGCCTGCTCCGTCTGGACCGCCAACGTCAGGGGGGTCTCTATAGATACAGCGGAGAAGAAAAGAAAGTCAATGTGACAGCGACCAAAACACTGCTGTTGAACTGATGTTCTGGGTTATGGGATGGGCTTTTGTTGCGATTTGTAGACTGGAAGGGGCTGAGCACGTGTTCTGAGCACATTTTACCTCTCATGTTCACACCACATCTCTATTACATTTCTATTACGGCAGTATTTGCACATTGTTAAGCTGCCCCTTAATTACCAATTTCAATGTTTTTTTAGAGCTGTCTGTCTTCTTTGTTGTCTGCATGTTTTATTGGATGTTACTCTTGCAGAGCCCGTGTCCCCTGTTTGCAGTTCATGTAGCCGGTTTCTCTGTTGCACAGTACGTAACTTTGTTTAAATGTTACATGTAGAACTAGGTTCCGGAGAAACGTTGTTTCGTTTAATGATGTACTGTCTAACATGGAATTACAATACAGCTCAAACTGAACTTGAACTAAAGTTGGAACATTGTGGCAACATTGCTGACAACTCGGTGCCATTTTATTTTAGCTGTTGAAGACACTCGGTTACACTACCATCCTGAAATTTGTTCACATCAAAAAACAAATAAATAAATCAAGAATTCATTGAAGAGTGCAAATGATTGCATTTTTGAGATTTTAAAGGCGTGCTGCTGCCACCTGGTGTACATTTGCCACATTGCAGATTACACTCTGATGGACATACTGTGTTGCGCAAATGGGGTGACAGATTGACTGGACAAGAGCAGGCCAAGCTGTGAATGACAACTGAGATTACAATGTGAAAGATCAACAAAGTTGCTGTACAAAAAAGCCCATTCTAAAACATTAATCAATATTGTTAATAAAGTAATGAGATATGTTTTTTAATTCATGCACCAAACCAATTTAAATGAAAAAAGTATATCCTGTGACGTTTTTACTATGTTTATAGGTATCTTTTTTCTTTGTAAAGGAGTTAACATTTCAATTACAATCGCAGGTCACAGGAGTGAGTATTTTGTGTGTGAGATCATCAGATGGTTCAAAAGTGTCTTGGTTGGAGGCTCACCTCCACTGTCGGAGTCATGGTAGTTCGGGTCGAGCCCTTTGTCCAGAAACTTGGCCACCTTTTCCACGGAGCCAGTTTGGATGTAGTCCGTGAACTTCTTTAGACTGGCCTGTAGGGGACGTATGAGTTAAAAACGCACTGCAGCACTGCACAGTGATGCACAAAATGAATGAATAAATAAATACAAGGATTTAACAAAAAGTCAAGTTAATTAAGAGAAAGCGGCCTACATTGTCAGTCAGAATCAATAATTAATCAAATAAAAGAACCTTGTTGCACTGTACAGAAGCCAATACCTTTGTGTGCAGCTTGGCCAGTTGTTTCTCATCCAGGTTCGTCTGTTTGTAGACCCGGGTCTTGTAGCGAAACTAGAAACATGATTGGAGAGCGAAGACTTAGAAGCACTTTTACATACGATGTAATTATATCCAATATTAAAAAATGTTTGTACATACCTCCAGGTAGGGCACTCCTTTCTCAAAGGATTGTGGGTACTCTTTGAGGAGCCTCTCCTCCTCCAGGAACTTGGCGTCGTGGCCATCGGTGGCCGGCTGGAAGAGGCCGTAGTTCAGCACATCTCTGAGAGATTCAGTCAGGGAGCACAGGACCTGCTGCTTCGCCTTCCACACGGTCGCGTCAGGGTTAAAGCGCAAACATTTCTGCAGAGAGACAGAAGGGCATGGTTTATGAGTGTGAGGCACTGAGCCTCCAGCGTCCCCCCATCCTTGACTTGGATAACGGTGTTGAGAAGATGAATGGATCTCTTTTTCTCCTCACCATTTCACATTTAATGCTGCTATTGTGATAAGGTTCTGCTGTTCAGTTTGTTCTTGTGTCTCGGTGTCTCCATCTGATGTCTGAACATCATGTAAGCCTGACACAAGTACAGTTAATTCGTAGCAGAGTGTCAAATATTTTTTTTAATTGTTTCATTATGAAAAGGAAAAAGGCTTTAAACCACTGTTTAAATTAATTTTCCCTGTATTGATTTGGAATCACAGTTTCTCACATTTCAATGCATCTTATAAAACTATTATTTTCCACAGTTGCTATCATAATAAAGAGTCAACAAAACCCAAATCTGTACAGCAGCACTAGTCTGATAATACACAGTTTTGTTAGATTATTGTTAGATATTAAAATAAGAAGAAATTATTTATAAGTAAAATGATTTATGAAGGATATTCTGTCATTTGCACAGATCATATATAGATGAAAAGAGAGGTGGCCTAGAGGGTTAGGAAACAAACTCAAATCCTGAACCGCCAAGGTGCCACAGAGCAAAGCAACGTCCTCACATGCTACTCCCCGATAATGGGTTAAATGCAGAGACCACATTTCACTGTGGTGTTTCACATGTGACAATTAATCACTTTCACAGCCTAGCAGTGGTGGTCCAGCGATTAAGGAAGCGGCCCCATAATCAGAGGGTTGCCGGTTCGAATCCCAATCTGCCACTGAGCAAAGCACCGTCCCCACACACTGCTTCCCAGGCGCCTGTCATGGCTGCCCACTGCTCACCAAGGGTGATGGTTAAATACAGAGGACACATTTCGTTGTGTCAGTGTGTGCTGTGCTGTGTATCACAATGACTTTCATTTTGCCTTCTTTAATAACCCAGCGGTAAACACAGTTTTGGAAATGGAATATCTTATCTGCATAAACCAACACTGGGCATGGAGCAGAGGCACACAGGTGACATGTGGGAGTGGAGACTGGGATAGAGAGGGTGGAGGATTAGAGGGTTGCAGCAGTGAGATTGTGGTCCAGTGAAATGGTCCAGCGCCAGAACCGTTCCACACAATTCTGGGGTTAAGGGTTGGAATCAGGACAGCTGGTCCTGGATCAGAAGGGGCGCTCCAGATCCCACTGTGGCCTTCAGTTGAGACTTCTCATTGGCTACACAGGGCATGAATGCACAAGAGCCAGTATCTTCTGTTTTATCATTTTCTTTTGTATTTTGTCCCCAATGACACAGGATTACAAAACATGTACACTCATCTCCTGTGAGTGTGGTGACATTAAAATTCATCTTTTGTAATTTATTTATTTTTTTAATTCTGTCTCTCACTTTGCGCACAGCCAACCACATCACCATGGCAACCAGTTCATTAGTGGAGCAAGCTCCTGGTTGCCATGGAGACATCTCAGCAGTCCCTAGGAGACTGCACTATGGTATGGGTTGTGTGAGCGAGTGTGTTGGTACATAAATGGGTGGATTTGTCTGAAAGAGGAAGGATAATCGAATAAAGCAGATGGACATCGTGTCACCCAGACCCATAGGCAGATACACTCATACTTCCATTATATCCACTCCAAATCAGACAATCAACTCATTATCTTGTCATAATATGAAAGAGATATGAGGGCCATTATCTTAATTAACACCTGAGAATAACTCAACATGGAGTGTAATGACTGTAATTTAGGATGTATAAAAAATATTCAAGATGTATAATTATTTAGAGTTCTGTTTACATGTTTAAACATCTGGCTCCCTTGAATTAAAAAAATTGAAAAAATGTGAAGAGATTTTAGAAAATTGGTTGCACTAAGGTCTGTTGCTTGAGCTGTTTGTGAGATATTCTTTTTTGAGAGATTCTTTCACAGATTATTTTGACTAAATATGTTGCATTGTATAGTATGACTGTGTTTCCACCCGCATTGTCTAATTCAAACCGTTAAAGAGTGCCCTGTGCTGACCGATGCACATTTTATCTCCTCCCATCTCTACTGAGGTGTTTTGCAATGGCGGACAATGGAGCTAATGCAGGAAAAATGCAGGAATATCTTGTTTAGCCAATTACGTGGCTTCGCAATGCTACCCACCTCTAAGGTGCTTTTGTAATGGAGGGGAATAAAGCCAGAAAAAGAAAGACTACATAACTAACATGTTGCTTTAACTACGTTTCTTATATCTACTACAACAGCTCAGCTGAGCCAGATAGCACAGAGTAGACAATGTAATCCTGTTAATATCAAATTCGGAAAAGACCAAAAATAAATACCACCAATATTGATGGCAGCTGTTAAAAACACTGAACACCACCTAACAAATTAAGTATGTATCTTTTTTAGAATAGAAAAGTAAAAAATCCCAAGCCAGAGACTAGATTTCCTGTACATACAAACTTAACCTAACGCAACTTCAAAATTCAAGATGGCTGCTCTCTTACTGTGTAATGCTAACAAAGCTAACAAGGCTTAAAAAAGCTAGATCGCTGTTGACTCTTTTGCAATGTTATATTATGTAGCATTAGATAAAAATCCCTGTCATTGCGCAGCCATTTTGGACTCTGGCCTCAATATTGCAATTATGAACCTAAAGAGGTAATTTTTTTCCACACTGATTGACTTCAGTATAATTAAATTCACGCCTCATTTGACCAAGGAAATAGATTTTTTTTTCTCACTCATAAACACTGTGAAAAAACATAAGTGGTAATTAGCAGCACTGCAGGGTCATTCAACCACATGCACTGAAAACCATTAAGTTTATATAGATTCAGAATATCCTACATCTCTACCTGCTCCTGAGTGAATTATAAGCTTCTGCAGATAAACATGGGAAAAGCTCTTGGGGCACCATGGGAAGGGATCAAACTGACAGAAAACAATGCATCTCGGCAAATGGACTCAATTTATGTCCATTAGAGCATTTTCTTCCAATCCTAGTCCTGGAGAAGAGACTGCCACATTCATTTTTATGCAGTTAGGAAACACCTGAGCCATGGTAACGTTTGTTAAGGTCTTTGGTACATAAGGATGTCACTGTCATTCTGTTTGATTCTTGGTGTCGGTGCTCTAATGCAAGGCGGCATGGCCATTGATCACAGACCCACCAATTTTTATTTCCTGCGCTAAGTAAAGCGGTGGGTCTATATAAACCTACAATGATATACAACAGATCTGGTATATAGAGACCTTATTGTTGTGATCTTTTGTGGGAATGTGGAGGAGGACTGAATGAGAATGTAGGACACATAGCCTGTAAGATTCTTTATGGATTGTTAACATATGCAGAATCTGCTGAAAGCTGCATGCAAGATGCTTGAAGGATCTTTCTAACTGCGTTGTGGCTCAGAACGCTGCTTCCTTCCCCATGCTATTCATTAATTGCCCTTTATATGGAGGCCACATACAGAAAATTCATGTAAAGCTGGGCTCTTAACCTGAAACAGTGCTGTGCATCTTAGCCGTGTGCATGTGGCTGCATTCAAGAATCCAATCCAAACTGATTTATTCAGGAAACATACACCCATTTATGTTATTCCCCTCAGTCTTCCAATCCTGTTGAGGTGTTTCATTCACAAGGAAACATCCCAAGTCCTGGGTGTATTTATTTATTCATTCCCAGTTTGGCCATTCAGGCTTTGGAGTGTAGCCCCCTTCATCTCCTCATTCTCTTTCCCGCTCCCCCTCGGTCCTTCTCTATGGGGCAAGTGCTTGGGGATTAGAGTGATTTAATGAGATCTGCGGAGAAATAACCTTCCTCTTCTCTATCTTCTCTCTCTTTCACTCTCAATTGCATTTACTCCAAATTCTCCTCCTCTTCGTTCTTCTTCCCTGATCTTCATGTTCATCCCCCTATCTTCCCTCATCCTTTATCTGCTTCAATCCTTTACCAAACTGGGGTCCCACTTTCTCCATTAACCATCAAGATTTTCACCTCATAGGGTGTGTGTGTGCATTTCTGTCCATTCATAACTTCAAAGGGTCCCACACTGACTGCTGAATTGGTGAGGGTGCAGAGACCAGGAGGAGGATCGGTGTCTCAGGGCACTCCTCAGCCGGCCCGATCGCGCCGCCCCTAATTCACAACATTTCTGTTTTGCATGCCGCCAGCCGCTCCCTGATCTCATTAAAACACAATTAACAGGCAATTAGGGTTTATTGAGGGCAAATTAGCTGACATGTAGAACAGGCTTAATGCACTGGGATTACACAGGCACATTATCCAGCACCGTAGCAAGAATAGGGCAAAAAGAGGGAGGGCGGGGAGATGAAGAGGCCAACCGAGTGATAGTAAAAGACATCAGGTGCGTTTTAACTCATGTGCTGCTGTTCGTTGGGCAAGCGTGAATGCTTAACAAGGTGTTCTTGCTGGCTCCATTGCCCTCCATTGCCTAAAAGCACCTCTGTAGAGATGCAAGGAAACAAAATTGTGCATAGATCAGCACAGGGCACTCAACGGTTAGAATTAGACAATGTGGATGGAAAGTTTAGATGAGTGATGGGGATAATTTTCAAAGTGAAATGATGATGGGCGGAGCTAAAAATTGCTGTAGTGCAGAAGGGGCACCTGACCCGAGGTTGTATCCCAATTTGAACAGACAATCCTTGAAGAACAAGTTTCTGCATATATGGACCCCTGAAGGTACCACTCGCAGTCATGAAATCAATAAAATCGTTCTGTTGACAGGTAGTGCAATCTTAATTAAAAGCCATACAATAGACCAGACGCCCACATTAGATCCATCAAGGGTGTCCAAATCTTTACTTATTATCATTATTTTAAAAAAATGCTATTATTAAATTACCTTATTCAAACAAAAGACCTTAACATTCTCTGGCACCCAAAGGTCATTGGGCGCACACAGCAGACAATCGTGTGCTCAATAAGCAGGTCCTGATGGCTCTCCTTGGATTCCTATGGAGCAAGGGCCATCAGGACCAGTTTAAAGCAGTAGCCTACTGCCACCAGTCATGGCGGCTGCATTAATGTGGAGAAACTGTCCTTACCTTCTGTGTTGCGTTCTCCTGACAAAGTAGTCCCACACCTTAGGGTGGTTTTAGGGTGACTCCCAGTACTTTACTTTACTTTACTTTATTTAGCAGACGCTTTTATCCGACTTACAAGAGGAAGACAACAGCAATTCTCGTTCGATTTCTATTGAATATTGAATTTACAAACTAAGAGCCCTGATAAGGCTCAAACTTGTCAGTGAAGAGCACGCTCAGAGATTTTTAGGTGCTAGACGAAGAAAAATTATAATGTATTTATATATTTTTGTATTGTTTGTGCAATGTGTACGCATGTGCGTGTGTAAGTGTTAGTAAGTGCCAGTAGAACTGGCAACATCATACACACTCATATTTCATCTTGCATCGATCATTTCAGCTGTCCTCTCAGGTCTTCCCAATAAACTCCTCCACAAAAATATTGCTGACTGTGTCATCGCCAGACGCTCCTCCACTATTCGCTGGCTGCATGATAAAGTCCGAAACTCTCGATATTTTATGATTTCCTTCATTTCCGCATGTTCCGTTAAACCTACTATGTGGGTTTCAGGACCTGCATGTCATGACCTGGTCCGGAAGGGGTTACTGTGTAATGTTCCCTAATCGTGTTCGCCTGTGTCTTATTGTATAAAGCTGCCCTGTTCATGTCTGTTCGCCGTCGGGACTTTGTTATGTTACATGTTCACCAGTTACCGGATGTCTCCCCTGTCCTGTTCTTCAGCCATTAAACCCCAGTTTCGTGACGTTGTGCGATTGCATCCTTCTTCCTCGTCATCTTTTCTTATCATCTCCATTCACCTGCCTCGTCATGCCACCACGGTTGTGACATTGCAACTCTTTCCCTCAACTCTCTGTAATTCCAGATGTTCGGTCTGAACTTCTCACTACTACATAATAGAATTTGCACGACAACTTTCTATAGTACGTCGAGACAGACAGTTAATTGTTGTCATGGAAAAATGTATGAAAGTTGCCCACGAGTGCCTGACAGCCTTGAAAACAATGAATTATTACCGTTCGTTATTAAAAAGGAAATTTCTGCTCAGACAATGAACTCTGCTTCATCCTGCTGAGATACAAATGACAGGTTGATTACATGATACCTTTCCTCTGATTGGCTTTGTGTCACTTCAGCATGCAAATGTTATCTGCTTGAATTTTTTACTGTTTACTGTTAATTATTGGATGCTGATTGAGACAAAATTGCACACGTTTGACAGATACTCTCAATCAGTAATAAACCCCTCAGTGGGAGAGAGAGGTCCGCAGGTAGCAGATTCATGCAGATGCTCTGTGCCATCAGGACACACACACACACACACACACACACACACATATACACAGCTGGATAACACTGCCCACCCTCCTCTTGATTTAATTATCAGTACCATTATTCCTGAGACATTAAGTCACCGACTCAGTTCTCTCTAATGTTGGGATGGGCTGGTTGATGAGGTTTGGGGTATGGTGGGGTGATGGAGGTGCCATCAAACCAGAGAGGTCATTAATCAGCCTCATTAAAGACCTTCTCTCTAATAAACGAATGAGTAAACACATTCTGCCTTCCGTTTGACACACAAGTGGATATTTCTGTCACGATATATAAAACTCAATAATTTTGAATTCTTGACTTAAAGCACTGCTAATCCATCTGCATGTTTTTTTTTCACACGACCATGGCTATAAAAGATTTTGTATTTGTGGGACCATGTGGAATCTGGGGCAGTTAAAATCTTATCCGATAAATCAGGCAGATTTCTGTGCATTGTTGGACAATTATGATCTGGCAACACTACAAAAAGCAAACTGGAGCTGTCATTTGTTTAATGTGATTTTCTTATTACAGTAGTTAAAAAGCTATTAGTTAATTTTTTTTAACTAATTTGTCTAATTTATGCTTATGAGTAAATTGATTTCACTATAATGCTACTGACAGCAGGTTTGTTTGGTTTATTCACCTTATGGCAAGTGCACTTGTGT
The DNA here is from genome assembly GCF_900700375.1 of Denticeps clupeoides. Taxonomy (NCBI): domain Eukaryota; kingdom Metazoa; phylum Chordata; class Actinopteri; order Clupeiformes; family Denticipitidae; genus Denticeps; species Denticeps clupeoides. The sequence continues at coordinate 24,925 of NW_021630122.1, forward strand.
TGCTTTGTGAACGTGCCATATTCACGGAAGGGGATTTAAATTGGGTGGTAGTAGCCTAGTGGGTAACACACTCGCCTTTGAACCAGAAGACCCAGGTTCAAATCCCACTTACTACCATTGTGTCCCTGAGCAAGACACTTAACCCTAAGTTGCTCCAGTGAGACTGTCCCCTGAAACTACTGATTGTAAGTCGCTCTGGATAAGGGCATCTGATAAATGCCATAAATGTAAATGTAAATTGTCCAGAATTTTAACTCGGTTCATTAAAAACAGTTGTCTTCTGGGTTACAGAAACAATGACACTGAAAGCGCTGGGTGGGCAGCCATCCCAGATCCTGAAAACTAGAAAGCAGTCCTTTCTACAGTCGGGCTACATTTACTTTAAACCGGGCCCACGCTCTCACTATAATCGTTTGTGCGTGACCTTGGGAGGCTTTTGTTGACCCTCAGAACATACAATTGTGGCCTGTTCTCACTTATTTTTCATGAGGCTCGGGTCACATTTTGGCTGCTTTTGATTGTCTTTTTAGAGGCGATGGAAGTCGCCACCCTGCATCTGTGTGTGTGTGTGCGTTCCTGCTATATCAAGGATTAAAAAAAATCAGCACTAGGAGGATTTTGCAGAGCCATGCAGATCTGCGTGGGCGAAGGCGTGTGCAGAGGAGTCGGTTGGGAGTTTTTCCCCTTTGATTTCATTTCAAACAGTTGGGGAGCAGAAATCAGTGCAGTGTCAGCAGGACCTGCCCTCAATATTCAATATTCTCACCCGCTGCTGCTGCACATGACTGCATAGATCTTTTATAGAGCTTCGGACAATAGGAACATAGATCGGTTAGAGTTCCATGGACTATAGAAACCACTACTGTGAGGTTCGGAGCGCTAGACGTGGTCAGATATTTGCTCTTTACAACAAAATGTGCTGGAAACTCACTAGCAGTTTGCTGCCAGCTCTATACTGGCGCTGTGTGTGTGTGTGTGTGTGTCTGCCAGACTAAATATTTAATGTCAAGGACAATGATACAGATGAACATGGTGATGTATCTGGGCCAGCAAATCAATATGAAAGTGGCTATGAAGTGTGTGTGTGTGTGTGTGTGTGTGTGTGAGAGACCATCTGTTTGATATTGATGATAGAGATGCAGAACACTATCACTGTGGCATGAGTCTCCTTCTGTCAAGACCTCTAACTACATCATATATGTATAGTTATATACGTATATATGTGGGTGTGATCTGAGCAAGAGTGTGTGTGGCTGTGACTGACCGTTTGTTTGATGTCGGGGATGCCGATTCGAAACACCATCATGGAGATGTGTGCATCTTCAGGGGGACCAGAGGAAGAGCTTCGCTCCCTGAGCCTCCTTTGCTGCAGCTGATTGGCTGTCTGTTGGTGGGTGGGTCCAGGATTAGACGAATAGGGGTTAGGGGCGTGTCCGGGGTTGCCGGAGCGCATCTGTCTGTCTGCAGGTGCTCTTCCAGTGGCCATGGTGCCGGTTTGCCTGTGCCCATCTTCCCTGCCTCCGTGATATTGGCTGCTGCCGCGCCTGACTGACACTTCCACCTCCTCCTCTTCCTCCTCCTCTCCATCCAGCTCCCCATTCTCCTCCTCCTCTCCATCCTCATCTCGCTCATCATCCTCCTCTTCCTCCTCCTCCTCTTCCTCTTCCTCCTCATCTTCCGCCCCAGGATATAGGTGTTGACTGTTTCCCAGCATCCTTTGTTGCTCCTCGTCGCTGGAGAGGGGGCTTAGCGGCATTGTCATGGCGACAGGGAGGATGGCACCAGCGGCAATCGCATCATCCCCAGAGACACACTGAGGAGGAGAGAGAGAGGATGTTAAAATTTAACACAAATTGCACTTTGATGAGTCCTGTTTCAGCCTCAGAACCAGTCGACCCAGTTCACAGCTGTTCTCCACCACCGTGTTACCATGACAGCATTGTCATGGTAACAGACGCTTTCTCTCCTCGTTGCCAACGCGAGGCCTGTTTTCATTCACACGCTCCGCAGCCCTCCTGGCAGTGCCACTCGAGTCTCCAAATCTCTAAACGCTGCTGTAGTCAGACCCCCAGGAACGCCCTGATCTGCCTGCACGCGACCTGCCATACGCAAAAATGCATACTTCTTCAAAACTAGTACCAGGAGACAGTATTTTCTATATACGGTCCCATTGTGTATTAAATATGGGTTTGCAGTGGTATATGCTTGAGAACCATGGGGCTACACTTGTTTCAGGTCTTTGGATCAAAATAAGAATTTTTGTTTATAGAATGTTGTACTGAAACCGACTTCTCATCAGTGTTGGGCACATTAGTTTTAAAGAGTAAGTTGTAGTTACTAGTTAAACTTTAAAAAAGCAACTGAGTGAGTAACTCTGTTAGTTATAGTATTATAAAAGTAACTAGTTACCAAGGAAAGTAACTTAAAATGTTCAAATATGTGACCGGTGGGGCTGTCTCCTCCTTCATTAGCGGAGCTCACTTTAGTCTCTAGTGGGTTTACAATGAATGACACGATGGCTGGACATGGTGTGAAAGAAGGACGCATACGTACAGTGTCACGAAACAAGGGTTTAATACATGGTGGACAGGACAAGGGAAACATCACCAGACAATGAACCAACACCGAACAGACACAAACAGGGCAGATTATTACAATCATACACAGGTGAAAGCAATCAGGAAACATAATTTACATTTACATTTACAGCATTTATCAGACGCCCTTATCCAGAGCGACTTACAGTAGTTACAGGGACAGTCTCCCTGGAGCAATTTAGGGTTAAGTGTCTGGCTCAGGGACACAATGGTAGTAAGTGGGATTCGAACCCGAGTCTTCTGGTTCATAGGCGAGTGTGTTACCCACTAGGCTACTACCACCCCACACAGGGGGGGTGACACAGGATGAACATGAAACTCCGGTCCGAATAAAGAGTGGCCCCTGCCAGACCAGATCATGACGATGGAGTTAAAATTAACCTTAGCCAATCATCATAACTTATGCAAGAGAATGCCAATTCGTTAGATGTTGTGAGATGCACTGAAAAAAGTGAACACTGTCTAAACTGTCTAAAAAATGTAAGTAATCTGTCATTTAATATCGCTGTAATGTAAATATACCAATCAAATATGCTTTTACCTTTAAATTAGTATACTGACTATATAAAGTTTGCAAATGGGTCTGGAAGTGGACTCCTAACCGAAGGGTTGTGGGTTTTAATCCCAAACCACCACGGTGCCACTAAGGTTCGGTTGATCAAGGTACCGTCCCCACACACTGCTCCACAGGCTCCTGTCATGGCTGCACATTGCTCACTAGGGTGATGGCTTAAATGCAGAGGACTCGTTTTGTTGTCTCACCATGTGCTGTGCTGTGTGTCACAATGACAAAAACAATCACTCACTTCTAAGTATATGTTTTTTGTAGCAAAAATGTAGGAATGTTTTTGGGGTCAATCAGGTCAAGTCAGTTATTAAAAAAAGAAACAAGCTCTGTACATTAAATATTTGAAATTCAACCAATCAAAAGCTGAGTAGAATAACTAGAATGCAAAAACAAAAATAAACAAGAATTAAGAAATCGTGTCCATGGGTTCAGTTTTAACAGCACGGTAGCACGCTGGCAGCACTGTTGCCTTGCAACAAGGCGACCTGGGTTTGAATCCTGGCGTGGGCTGTCTCTACATCTTTGTCTGGTTCCCTCTAACGGTCTTGCAGACATGTAGATTCTGTGAAATGTTGATTGGTGCTATGCGTGTCTGCGTCTGTGCTTTCAGCTTGTATGTTCGAATGTTTAGTTGATAATATTCACTGTGTATTTTACCTCTTTAAACCACACCATAAGGCGTTTATTTTTTATCTATTTCAGGAGAACATTTTTAAACTTGGAGAACGGGATAAAGGGTGTACCTGCCTAAAACACACTTACAGGAAACACTTTCAGGGAAGATTAAAGTATTCCCTGTGTTACACCATCAGTTCCCATGAGTTCTGCACATCACCTTAAATCGACAGATTATGGTTCCCAGACCCTGAACTCAATTCGGAACAGTTACAGGTGAGAGTGAAGTTAATACTGGACTTGTGAAATACCAGGGGTCCTTTGGAGGGGCAGCATGCGGTTCGATTCAGATGGTTTATTAACAGAGAGCCATAGAGACGGTTACCAGGGTAGCTATGGTAAGCTGATGGTTTGATGTGAGAAGACCAGACGGTGAGGATGTGTTGATGTTTATTGACTGGTTTATTTAGGCTAAGACCAGACCAGACAACCCTCTCTTACTTCTGTTCAGGTTATTACATAACTGATTGACAACATGGCATCACCCCTCCTCGATCCGTTGGGTTCTCCAAAACAATATTCTGTCACAAAAAGACAAGCAAGATGTGATACGGGAAATTACGTGACTACCAAAAACAGGTTGTATGTGTAATGACTGCCATAGAGCCAACAAATGGACCGACAAAGTCATATCCCATGTCACGCATTCTCTGTAGCTCTCAACAAAATAGTTTGCATACTTGATATCTGGTTGCAGTCTGTAACAAGTCACTGAGACAAATGAAACAGTAGTAGTTACAGGGACAGTTCCCCCTGGAGACACAATGGTAGTAAGTGGGGTTCCGACCTATGACTTTGTGGTCTTCTGGTTGATAGGCTAGGCTACGACAGTTTGCCTCTCATAAGAGTGCAATCCATTTCAGTGTCATAAATATATTTATTTCCAGTCAGAGCCAGAATGTGGCATAGGCGATATAGGCAAATGCTAAGGGCGCCATCCATCCAGGGGGCGCCACAAACGAAGGAAGAAAAAAAAAAAACTAGTTGATATTAATGTCTTAATATGAAAAGATCAAACCAAAGTCTATTAAGTAGAAGTTGAAATAATAAAGAAAATAATTTGTAGGCTATTTCTCAGAGCACAGCACAGTAGCGCCTCACTATGAAACAAGCGCATCTCTGCTGGGGTCCTAGAGCCTGTCACTTACCAGTCAATCAAAAAAAGGGCTTGTCACTTACCTGTCTTCAACAATTCATATTGTTTTGTATTCCAATTTATTTGCAATTGTTTTTTTTAAATAAAAGAATGTCTGAGAAAAAGCTAGTCCATTTCTTGTGAGTATGTCTACGCAAGCAGTGGAATTTATTGCGATGCATACGGGCGCCACCTAAAATCTTGCCTGGCGTTCCAAATTTGTTATGGCCGGCGCTGATTTCCAGTCTATTTACGTTATGACTGCAGTAAAATTAAACACCTGCAGCGGCAACAGCCAATCAGTGTGTCCGTATCCGCAATCATGTCGTTTTGATGCTTGCGGGCGGGAAGTGCGGCCTCATGAAGAAGACACCATGAAGACAATGTCAGAAATGAACAACGACGAGCTTGTTCTTCATATGTTTAGTAGTTTGTGTATTTTACAGCCGTCTTCCGCTGTTTAGTTTCGTTTAGAGAAACGAGTCAGCCGAGTTGGCAGGAAGAGATGGCGAGGCGCCCAGGGGAACGCCTGCGTCTGAGTTGTGCCGTTGCTGGAAGCCCCTGTTGTACACTGAAAACATACTGCAGTGAATGACCTGGAATTTTGGTGGGACCAATCATTGTTCTTTCCATACTGCAGCGAAAAGAGGAAAAAAAAAAAAATCTGATGTTGGAACGATTGACGTGGTTACTTTCTGAACAGATGGAACATAATGACGAAAAGTGCCGGTTTTGAGCACATATCATATTTTATTAACGTAAGAGTTAAATTTTAAGTTCAATTTCATTCAGTGTAATTTTGGCCTGACATCCTATGTAAGGCAATGAAGGTGAACATGGTAAAAAAGTAGCCTATGAATATGTTAATTAAGCACAATGTGTTCATAATTCAACAGTCACAACACCAAGTACATCACTAATGCAAAAACGTGTAAATGACTTGTGTGGAACAATCATTGTGTGTGTAAAAGACACATGATGACCCTGAATGACAGCAAGTGAATGGGAAAGACAAACAAAGCTCATCATACCGGTGAGACAAGAAGAAAAGAAGAGGCTTTGGAGAAGACGTGACGGAATGAAACAAGATAAAAGAATGTGTGGGGCAATGAGGGAATTTGATCTCCTACCATGGGGAAGGAATGTAATTTGGGGAGGAGTGAGTGATACAAATGTTGATAAAATGTCTTAAGTCTGATGATGGTGTCCCAGACTGTATCGGCCCAAATATAAGACAGCAGCCCTTTTCCAAGACTAATTAAAAGTGCTTTAAGTGTCAGCTACTGGTATTGCTTTTCTTTCAAGACCCCAAAAAGACAAGACATCACCACTTTTTCAGATTTATTTTGCCAAAATGAAGTCTTACATTTAGGCCAACATGGTTTGAAATCACCGTTAATTTATTGCATAAGCGACTAATAATTTAAAATATCATCAAAATTGCAAACATTCTGGTCCTAGACCCTGTCCACAGTGATCCAAAAGGATTATTTTTAGCTGCCTCCTCAGTCACTTCATCCTGGCACCAGGTCAATGATTTTTCAGTCAGTACAAAGTCAAGCCAAATTCACATCAGCAGAACAGGGCTGATGGAGGATTGGGAATGCCGAGGTTTTTGGCGGCAAGGATCAGACTCCAGTGGCAGTTAGCACCCCCAGCAATTCATTTAAAAAAAAAAAAAAAGGACAATTTTTCAAATTCTTACATTTCTGGGACCCATCCAAAACCATCCGGACATCTTCCAGAAGTGTGGAAGCCTGTTCTGTGCAATTACAAAGTTTTAAAAATTCCCAGGCTCCAATTTCACCAGCAGTTTGCCCTGCTGCATGGCACAACGTGAACACAGCCCGCTTAACATCAGCAGATTACAAATTCTGTCACGTTTCATTGCTGCACCCCCCAACACTATTTTCTCTCACTTTACTCACAGACTCAGTCCGCCTGACTCGATTGGTGCTAAATATTTAAATAAAAGTGATGAAAAATTGATCACCGTGCCTTTTGTCTTGTGTTAAAAACACAACAAGCCTTTCAGGATGCGTGACTGCAGCAAAAAAAAAAAAAAAGAAGTGTGATGCTCACGCCACCGAAGCCTTTATTTGAGGTTAAGGGGCGTCGAGGGCAGCCATCCAATGAGCCGTCAGAAAGCTGAATTAAAATAAATGAAAGAGCAGGGAGTGAGGGGGAACTTTTACACGGTGTGTAATTAGTGAGGAATTAGACCTGATAAAGAGAAAGACAGACATGGAGATGGAGAAGGGCTGGAATGGAATAAGCAAGGGATCAAAGAAGCGAATTGGGATTTTGCTTGAGTAACTTTTATTAAATACATACGTTTAAAGTTTGGGTCTCCTGTGAATTAAAAGTGAATGCGATCGATTGCAGGATTCAGTGTTACCCATCGCAACACCAATGGGACATTTTTATAGAGCCTTGGTTCTCAAATTGGTGGAAGTCACGCTCACTAGTTCCCAGGAGTCCGAGGTTATTGTTAATATTTCATCCACAATATCATCACTTCCTGAAATAAGCCAGTACCAGTGGCCAGTACCGAATGATAAATGACAGACAGCCGAATTCCGGATTAACCAAGTCCAGGACCAGAAAAGACAGGGTTAAAAGCAAAAAAGGGGAACTCGGCGGAGACAGCGTCTTAATTAAAGACATCAGAGGCAGCAGGCTGGGGGGATTGTGATGAATTTCCATCCCCCCGGCCACCCGAATCAGACCGAGAACGATTATTCAGATGTGATCAAGATCTCTGTAACGTGCCCTCCGTTTGGCTCACGGTTCTCCTGTGCTATCTCCGCGGATCTGCAGCGTCCGCAGGGACGCCAGGTTTGTTTGGGACAAGGGCGTCTCTGAACTTGGTACCCCCAACCGAGCCCCTGCGTCAGCGCGCTCTCTCTCCTGTTGGGGGATTTCTATTGAGTCGTCAGACTGGCACTGAGGTTAAACACCTCTACATTTACTACAGTAGAGGCGGGGCGGGGTGGGAGGGGGCTTAATCCCATCAGGGAAGGAACAAAAAAACTGGAACTCGGTTCAATCAGGCTTTTTTGCCGGCGCAAGATAAGCGTGACTCATGCAGAATAGTCTTTCAAAGGCACTCGGGGCTACATTATCCTGCTGCTACAGACGATGTGGCCTGTGGGTCATGTTCATTAATGTCTTCAGGCGAAATAGAAACAACATAGGACTGGAGGCAAACTTAAAATATGGTTTTAAAAAAAGTGGAGGAGCTTGTGGGCTTGATTGACAACCCTCACACGCCCTACTTCCCGGTTCTGGACTATTTAAACCCCCGTCCTGTCAAAACGCCTCACGCCCAGGTGCAGCACGGCGTCAATGTCCTGCCTCTCTTCTCTGTTCTCTACACTCCTAACAGCCCTTATCCACCAGATGTGTCACCGGATGTCACAAAAGTGATCTGTTGTAGAGGTCACACCCAGAATCTGCATCATGCAGATTATCGTTGCTTTAATTCAAGCATTAGGACTGGTGCTAACTTTCTTTTCAGGGGTGCTGGGCAACCCTCTCCCTTTTTTTTACGTGTGCATGCGTAATGCGTACGGCCATGTCGACATAACGACATCTAATCTGTAGCACCACGGCCGCTCCCTTGCTCTCCCCCGCCCCTCTCTTATATAGGACAAAGCGTGTATATAGATAGATATTTCCAGTGTCTCGGTCCCCAGGACGATTCACTGGGAAACTTCCAAGGAACAGATCGTCCCACTTTTACGCCATTAAACTGGAGCGGCCAATTTGCCTCTCGCAAAACACTTGATCGTACACACACACACACACACACACACAGATCATGAGGAAGTGTGTAATTCTGGCCTGCGTTGTACGTGTGTGCTCTCTCTCTCTCTCTCTGTCTGACTCTCGTGTGACTCGTCACCTGAGGCCTTGGTTCTACATCTGAGCGCGCCACCCGGAACAGAGATAAAGGCTCCCGCCTTAAAGACAGCCGAGAAAACAGATGCTTCTGCTTTTCCTGTAATCATGTGGCTGAGGACTCAGGAGACAAATAATAATTGTTCTTCATAAAGAGGCCTGTCACCGCACTCCTACTGAGGGAGCGTGTCGCTCACGGGCACCAAAACTGTCAAAACTGAAATCTTCCGTGATGTGCATTAAAAAATAAATAAATACAGTAAGTGCTAACAGGTTCTTTTTGACATACGCAGAACATCTGCTGTAGAAAAATAATCCAGCATAAATGAAAGGAATTGAGAAAAGCAATTGAAAACACAAATGCAATTTGGTTTAGTGAGCAAAGTAAATAATTTAGCCCATATGGAGTTACGTACAGTACAGGCCAAAAGTTTGGACACACCTTCTCATTCAATGTGTTTTCTTTATTTTCGTGACCATTTACGTTGGTAGATTCTCACTGAAAGCATCAAAACTATGAATGAACACATGTGGAGTTAAGTACAAAAAGTGGAGCCCTGGCCTCCACAGTCACTGGACCTGAACCCAATCGAGATGGTTTGGGGTGAGCTGGACCGCAGAGTGAAGGCAAAGGGGCCGACAAGTGCTAAACACCTCTGGGAACTATTTTGAAGGGCGGCTATTTTGAAGAAACTAGAATGTAAAACACGTTTTCGGTTATTTCACCTTTTTTTGTTAAGTACATAACTCCACATGTGTTTGGCCTGAAACGTGGGAAAAATCCCAGATCCCAGATCTGCTGATTCCACGCATGGCCCATTGCCTAATGGGTTAAACAAAAATGGAATGATCGTGCCTATAAAGGTCTTTGAACAATGTTTTTTGCTTTAGCAGCACTCATGTCACCTACTACGGCAGCAAATCGAAAGCCCAAGAATCTCTGGGGAGCTCATGTCCAACTCAGTCATGTTGCGTAACTTGCACTGAAACCGTAAGGAAATGCAGGAGACGGCTGGAGAAAGTGTATTTCAGCCGCCATCAAAGACGTTAACCGAAACGATACTTTCGGAGGTTGGACTTAGGCGTCCTTGAATAAAATATAAGCTTTTACCATCCTCACTGGGATGAAAGGGCGATGAAGATTACTCGGAAAAACTGCTTGCCACCATTGTGGAGCAGCCAACAGAGGAAGGTGAAAAGCAAAGGCACCCATACATGAAGCAGCCTTCAGAGTGTAGTCCAGACAGTCTAGGTTTTCCCCTTTGTTCTCCATGGCCTAAAATATTCTCTGTAGCTTTTAGGCCCACATCAGCTGCAAAAAAAAATAAAAATTCCCCCCCTGCGAGTTCAAATTTTAAGTGTAAAAGTGACAAAAAGGTCCCCACTCTGGTGTTCTGGTTCGAACTTCATTCTTTAGCTTATAACAAGTCCATTTAAGCACTGCAAGATGTTCCACATTCTGGACATTTTTGCCATTTTACCTGGTAGTAGTAAACTAGAACCGAGGGCCTGAGAACATGGGTCACATCGGCCAATCATCATCACACCCTGAACCAGGTAACACTGGAAATTCACATGTGGAGCAAGGCTGTAATTTCACATCAAGGAATTGAATCGATGATCAGAGCGAAGCGCAACAAAAATGTGCATCAGACGTCAGGCCGCGTAACATGAAATGACGGGAACAGCGACTTCCTTTGTCAAAATGATAACGTGGAGTGACAATTGCAAAGTTTGTGGTCAGCAAATACTTCCCATCAGTCAAGAGTACCTAAGACCATGCTTCAGCTTCGTGCCCATATCGCCGCAAAATGATTGCACTTGATGCATAAATCATGAAGCTCTTATCTAAGCTCACTTGACCTCCACCTCTAAGTAAGCCCTGTAGTCAGGCCCAGCAGCCTTGAAACCACTCAGTTTTGCTCACAGGAGTTACGAAATACCCTGAACTTTCAAGTACCATAAACCTATCCACCCCTCCATCATCAAAAGCACTTAATCCCGGCCAGAGCCATGCTCCATTAAACAAATGCCTTAAATGTCTGGCTGGTTGAAGAATGTACCTCCTTTCAGAAGCACGGTGTTCTCCTGCCCCAACCATGTATGGATTCTCCATTGGAGTTTGTGGGCCAGCTTAACTCCGGTCAGTTCATGCCAGGTTTTTTGGGACTGGCAGCTTGTGTTTATTGAGGCACTGCATCATCTCGTTGTTGTTGTGAACTGCGGATCTTGTCCTAAGCCCCGGCATCAGCAGAGAGTGGCGGGTTCTTTTTGGAAAATCTACGACATGGAAAGAAGGTCCAGATGGCTCCTGGTTCAGATCTCAGGATGCTTTGCAGACAAAGTGCAATCCTACACATCAACACGGGTTAAAAAAAAAAAGCAGCACAGTTGGTCTAGCAGGTAAGTGTAAGTCAGAAGGTTGCCGGTTCAAACCATCCACACACTGCTCCCCGGGTGCCTGTCATGGCTGCCCACTGCTCACCAAGGGTGATGGTTAAAAGCTGAGGACACATTTTGTTGTCACCGTGTGCTGTGCTGTGTATCACAATCACTTGACTTTCACTTTCACAAAGGAAACAGACCTCCTGTAATCGGAAGGTTGCTGGCTCAAATCCCTGCTCACTAAGGGTGATGGTTAAATGCAGAGGGTTCATTTCATTACAAGAACCATGTGCTGTGCTTGCTGTGTGTTTCACAAAGACAATCATTTAAAAAAAAAAAAAAAAAGTGCCACAGCAGTTGGTGACATCACAGCCCACGCTGCTGATGAGCCGTTAGCTAATTTGGATGGGCCAGGCTCATGAATACTTAACGGCCAAGTTGCTGTGAGGAGGGCGGAGACTGAGCATACATGCAATCTGAAATATTAAAGGCGAGATCTGCTCCACCGCCGCGGGCGCTGACAGCCACATGACTCTCCTTCCTTTCACATCCCATCGTCGTTTTTTTTTTTCCTTTTCGGCTTTCTGGAAGAAAAGCAAAAGTGGAGGGGAGGGTCGGAAACTGAACTCAGAAGGAATAGGATGGATTTGGTCTCGGCTGTCAGTCAGAGGCCTACTGATCTTGGAGAAGCAATGAATGAGCAGGTTTTACAGGCGTGTCACATCAAGCACTCACTCTTCCTCTTCTGTGCTAATGCAAATGAGTTTGAGCAAACTAGAAAGTTCTACTGGATAATTAGCAGTAGCAAATTAATCTCTTGAAAGTCCATATTTCTGGGCCGATTGCTAAATCATTTTAGAGTCAATTTTAGCTACAGCTTTTCAGCATTCAGTAAAAAAAGAAAGATTGCTAGCATAACCTGAATAACGATACAAACTTTTGTTCCTAGATGTTTTGTCATTTAATCCTGTCCACCGAACGCTCCTCAGAAATTCTGATTATTGCTCTGCTTTGCTCTGCATTGTTTCTGAACAGTAAAAAATATGTCGCCTCCTGCTGGCTGGATGGAGCATTTTAGCCCCGCCCACCCAATCTCATTTAAGATTTTGCAGTGCTTTTTTCGTTTTTAGATCTGATACGAGGTTGGCCATTCTGATACAGAACAAAATGAAAAGGCAAACATGAGTATTTGTACCAACTGCTGTTAAAATACAGCCCTATAAAGGTGCTTTACTGCATTCCAAATGTCACAAATCAGCTCGTTATTCATTTGGAAGTCAAATGAAGACCCGATGGCGTTTGGAAGCCCGGAGACAGCTTGTTTTAATCGCAGCTTAACGCATGACATTTGGACTATGGTTTTGATGCCGCTGAGTACCTCATCCTGTAATGTTTTATGAGGCGTCATTACGATATGTGATGATTAGCGCTACAGAAGATTTACTGTGTCTCCCCCCCAGTCTGTACAACAGTACAGTGCAATGAATTAAATGCGCTTTCTGCAGTGTGTGACGTTCACCGACTCGTGTCTCTTTTTCTCTGTTCGATTTTGGTGGATTTCTCCTTTTTAGGGAGCGTGTTTTTCTGATTCAGGAATCTTTTATTGCTGTGTTAAAATGTACTGTGAACAAAGGAAGTCTGGGAACGTGGTGCTAAAATATTAAACGCTGTTCCTGCTGTGTACGAGTTCAAAATGGAGGGGAAAGCAGAAAACAGTCTTTAACACATTCTTACAGTTTTTATTAAAATATTTACCATACAAAATCTAGTAAAATGTACGTGTAGGAAACGAGAATGGAACTGCGAGAACCCATCTGTCAGCGTTCACAGTGGGAACATGAAATCTGTGATGCTCCGGTTCTGGTTCGGTTACCTTCGTGAAGTTGTGGATTAACTCTCCCGCTGGGGACGCTATTAATGACTGTCTCTGTGCTGAGAGATGCGCTATCCTAACCTAACGTTTCAAGATGCCCACATGCCACACAGTAAGAAAGAACACCAACCAAGGTGTTCCGATAAAAAGAACCAGTGTACAAAATCAACCCTTTGTTTTTATTTGCACAATTGTAGAGCATGCTGGGACACCCCAAACGTCACTCTCATACTGGCATCATTTTTTTGCCATATCACCAAGCCCTAGACAACGTTGTATTTGGCAATTGAATTGTGGGTCCTCCTTCTCTCTAGAAAGTAAATTCAGGTTGGTGGAAATGTTGTTTGTGACACAAGGCCTATAACTGACCGACCCTAAATGGCACAGAACTCTCCGGTGTGTCGGTCCATAGCTTTACAGTTATTGAAGTCATAATAAACAGTTCTGCTTCAGGAATATGAGTAACCCTCAGAATTGGCACAACTAGGGCAGCGCAAAACCCTTCAGAAACAGCCCATCATGCGTTAATCAGGTTTTACACCAGCCATTTGCCACCATATTCCTCCTCAGCATTCAGGATCAGGATCTCTTCCCATCAAGTTGGGTTTATTTTTTCCTTGAAGGACCGAAGCACTGCTCTGACAGCCAAGGGAAACCGGAGATCACTGGTCCCTCGTCGCCGGCTTTTGACGGGCCGTGCTGATCTTGATGCTGGTTCCTGATTCCACACCCTGTGGCAGGAGCTCTCCGGTGAGCTGGCAAACCGGGGATTAACATGAAAGAAGGAAAGACTCCCTCCTGGCCCTTATCTTAAAGGTCCGTCACGTGTGACTGTACAAGATGCAGCAGCATTTGCTCCGATGGGTCTGACAACATCTGTGCTTCCCATTCAAGAAGAAGCCACCCCCAAAATTCCGCCTCCTGCCAACACTAATAAAACATCCACCGTAGGCTAGATCACACGACATCATTAAATTAAGGGAGCTGGAATACAGTACGACTCAGAGACTTTGATATCATAACTGGTGGCATCGGGTGACGCTGTCCGGTGGCCGGGAACCCGCGCTCTCGATAAGCAATGAGGCAAATGCCTGGAAGCCAGAGATGAAATCAGAGTTAATGCATTCACACTGTCGGACAGAGAGGGAGAGAGAGAGAGAGAGAGAGAGAGAGAGGGAGAGAGAGCGCACTGATATTTCTTACCACCCTAATCTTATATTTGTAGGCCGATCAATATGGCCCCACATCAAACGTTTCTACTTTCCCCTTCTTGTTTAGTATTCATGATTACCCTTCTTTTCTTTCCTTCCCTCTCTCTGCCCTCCTGCCTAATCCCTCTCTCTTCAGCACCTTCTTGCACGTCCTTCACCTTTTAATTGTGTTTGCACTGTAAATTATTCAGCGTACCCTAAAGAGGAGGGGAGGATGTTCGCTGGGAACTTGTTTGCGCTGCAACAAAAAAAGGGAAGATAAAAATCCGAATTTAATCCACTGTCAGACTAATTAAATACCCAGCAGTGCGAGTTTCTTGATAATATATGGACTTGAGCTGGTTTTAAACCAGGCAAAGCGCCGAAAAGTCACAAAACGTCGAAGAATTTTGTTTAACGGAGCACACGGGCAGGCTGATGAAAGGAAATAAGGTCAGCGATAAGAAGTCTGAGCTTCTATTTTAAATATGTAGCACACCTCAGCCAGAGCCACACTACCTTCACTCTCTGTGAATAAGAAAACACGAATACGGAGTGAAAACACAGACGTTGAGGAAATCACGACACATGCGTCAGGTGAGCCACAAAACATCCCTTTGGCCATGAATCCGGCCATGAATCGGCACGTGTTCAGTGTGAAATATTATGGACCTCTACTCTTCCCTTCAAAGAGCCGGTTGCATGAGGAAGGGAGTCGGAGCGCTGGCTGCCGTTTCACACCAATATTCACTCCAGCGTTCCGGAAATGTTGCCTAAACCCCGCCACAGGGGACACACGTGACAGCCCGGGTGAACGGGGAGAGTTGCGTCAGGAAGGTTGTATGCCGATTGATCCTCTGTGGCGAGCCCTAACCGAAATGAGAGGAAAATGATTCCCGATGCTTTTCCTAATTTTCCACAGTAATATGTAATCCAGGCTGCTATATGTGAACAAAGTACTAATTACAAGTGGCCCTTACTTACAGTTATTCTTGTGAACAGTTATTCTTGTGAATTCTTGGGGCAGTGGTGGCCTAGCGGTTAAGGAAGCGGCCCCGTAATCAGAAGGTTGCCGGTTCGAATCCCGAGCCGCCAAGGTGCCACTGAGGTGTCACTGAGCAAAGCACCGTCCCCACACACTGCTCCCCGGGCGCTTGTCATGGCTGCCCACTGCTCACTCAGGGTGATGGGTTAAATGCAGAGGACAAATTTCACTGTGTGCACCGTGTGCTGTGCCGCTGTGTATCACATGTGACAATCACTTCACTTTATTTATTTATTATCATTTGAGTGGCGTAAAATCTGGTTGGTGAAACCCACTCTCGCCTCAGTGCTAATGACAATAAGTTGGACAAAATACTCATCACAGCTGACATATTTGGCACCTTGGTGTGTCCCCATTCCATTCCCTAATGCAGTGTTTCTCAAATATTAAGAGCATATTTTGCCACAGGGAGTAGGTTTTTTTTTTCCTTTCGTTGCACCGAACAAGAGTGCGCGGGACGTACGAAGTGTAGTGAACAAGCCGCCGCCGGCGGAGAGAGACTTAGATAATGAGACAAATGGAAGTCTCCCGATAGATAGCGCTTGGCTTCATTGTGACTACGCCATTCATCCAGGGGGCTACACAAAAAAAAAGTGTTTCCTAAAACTAGTTGGCATTACAACAAGCCCACATGAATTTACCTGTTTTACAAAACCTATTAAGAAGTAGTAGTAATATTAATAATCGCGATAATTAACGTTCCTATAAGGCCACCGCGGCCATTAACGTTTTTTTAAAGGCAACACCATTTTGTTGAGGGCTAAATGTTCCTGACGGGTGTAACGGAAAATAACAAGGACTGCCCTAATACAATACAATGTACAAAGTTAGGAGGATTTTAACACGTTATGAGACTAGCAGGATGAAATGGCAGCACCCCGATCCTGCTGTGGTTTGAAATCGATGAATGTAGGAGATGAAAAGAACAATGTGTGAGTGTATGTTTGTGTGAATGAACAAATTTGAGTGTGTGTGTGTGTGTGTGTGTGTGTGTGTGTGTGTGTGCGAGACAGCTATTTCTGCAGCTGTTAGTCATGGCCGGCCGCAGCCTCTGTGGCCGGCCATGACGGGGAAGAGGGAGGATTTCTCATCTATCATCTCCCATTCACAGCCCCGCCGCTGTTGCTATAAATACCGGCAGCGGCATTATTAATGCAGTGAGCTGGCCCGGCCAACCCAGCTACTGAGTGCACGGTGCTCCCACCCTGGCAGCCCATGCCAGGTAACCCCTTCCTCCTGAGCCAGCTGAATGGCTGCAGGCCTCACGGTCCAGCAAGGACACCAGCTCAGGGCAGTCACACAGAGGAGAGGAGCATGCAGAGAGCAAGAGCTGTATTCTTGAAATCCAGAAGATGATCTTTGTACTTTGTAAAGAATGTTTAAAAGGGGGAGGAGCCCGTGTGCATGATTGACAGTTCTCAGAGTTTACATCTCAGATTTGAACTGCCTCCTGTCAATACATTTACATTTACATTTACGGCATTTGGCAGACGCCCTTATCCAGAGCGACTTACAACGTGATACGTTACATGCCCAGGTATTTTCAAGCCATGTACACAGATAATGTCAGTGGACGTCACAAAAGTGTGACCAGGCACCCTACAACACCAACCATTCTCATTCCATTAGTAAACAGACCCCACTCACTACAGCTGATATAATGCTGGGAAAATACAGGCCATGAAGAGTCTGAACATCCCTGACCAAAATGACCAGGGAGACCCATCCAGAAGAAAGCGTTACAACCAGAGCAATTGGTTACACACAGAGCAACGGCGTCACAGATTTCCTCTGAGCCCGGCAGTCAAATAGCTCTACGATGCCAAGAAGCCAAATGATTCTGCGTGAGAGCTGAGGCGCATAAACCCCTCTTATTCAGAAGGCACAGCGAGAAAACCACGGCAAGCTGGCAGTCACAGGCAAAGGGGGTGAAATGGGATTTTGGAGGTGATGGAACCATCATGCATCATCGCCTTGATTCAATCTATTTAACGGCTTTATGTTCAATTATCGACCCCCCCATACATCCTTACTGCTTGGGTCAGGCTGGGTTTTAGTTCAACTTCATTTAATCCCTGAGCACAGCCACTCTCCACGAAGAGAGATTGCAAATGGATACCTAGGCCACAAAAGCAAAAGAATACAGATTTTCACCTGGCCCAAAATGGCCTTTCCGAATATGAGAAAATGTTCTGCAAGCTGTATGCCATCTCTGCCCACTTACACACCCACAAAGGCACACAGTAACACAGAGATATCTTGCGATATTCCCAGTACCCATTTTGCACTCTTAGATCACGCACGCCATGGCTGCAAAGTCATTGGCTGACTCAACGACGTTACATGTCATTATCAATGGCGCCAGCACTACATGTCTTCCATCTGCTCTGGACATTATATGCGGCTATAGTGTATACATGGCTTCCTGCACCATGCCATGGTTCTGGCTCAATTCTGTTTGACTCAGTTGTGGATAATGCCAGGTACTGCTGACGTACGACAAGAAATGTGGGGAAACAGACTGCTAACTGCTGGTAAGAGAAATCCTGCTATTACCACCATTACTGTATGAGACCGTTTCACCTACCAGGGTGCCCTAGGACGAAAGCAGCTTCATTCATCCTAAAAAAAGGTGCAATATTCAAAAACCTGGTGAAAGTGATGGTCATTGTGGAAAGTGGTTTTGTCATTGTGATGGATACCAGGCACAACACGGGTGTCCTCTGCATTTAACCCAGCACACTTAGTGAACAGTGGGCAGCAGTGTCTGGGGACAGTACCTTGTTCAAGGGGACCTCAGTGGCACCTTGGCAGTTCAGGATTTGAACTCGTAACCCTTTTATGTCCTCTTCCTTAGCCACTAGGCCACCACTACCTCACATGACAGTGGATTTGTCTGCAGTATGTTGGATGGTACGCAGTCTCTTACATTTATGGAATTTTTCAGACGCTCTTATCCAGAGTGAATTACAATCAGAAGATACAGTGACGGTCCTCATGGAGACACTCAGGGTTAAGAGCTCTCAATGCACTGCCATCAACAGAACACTGTTAAACTCAACAAGAATACACTTCCAGCCTTATGCACCTGATCTTTGCTCATCTCAAGTCTTTTTGCACATTTTTGTCTTGTGTGTCCTGTTTGAAATATCCAACATATCCCCTTACAAGTGCCCTACATGATGTTGTCCAGTTATGTTCTGTTCAACCTGTTCATTGTACAGAAAGGTTTTACTTTTCGAGTTAGTATAGTTTAGTTAGTGTGTATATACATATTTTTCTTTTATGATTGCACTATGGGGGGGGTCTGTGTGAAACATTATTTCAATATACGGTATACTGTGTATACTGTTGTTCTGACAATAAACCAATCTTGAATCTTGAATCTCAAGTGTATTGCTCAGGGGCACAATAGTAGTAAGTGGGGTTTGAACCTAGGACTTTGTGATCTTCCGGTTTATATGCAAACGTGCTACCAACTAGGCTACTACCACTCTTCAAATACAGCCCAAAAAAGACACTTTTTGTTGATATTAGGATTCTTTTATAGGATCCCACTCAACATTTAATGATATATTGAGCAGGATTTTGTTGGTCTGGAAATATTACTTGCAGCTACCAATCTGAGTTGAGCCAAGCCACTGCCATCCAGTAGAAGTCAGTTCAATTATATCTTCTGAACAAAGTAAACAAAGAATGCAGAAAATACCAGAAAAGCAAAGGGTCTTCTTTTCTGTGATTTAAAAGGGAGTATGTCAAGGTCTATGCACAGGACTCATCTTACACTAGGTCAGCATTATTATAATTGCTTCTCTGCATCCGCATCACACTAGCTTACAGTGGCATTTTAGGAGCACAGGAAAATTATGGCAACTCATTAATATCCATTAATGTTACGTATAAAGGGCAGACCAATCAGCGAAAAGTGGTGGGGAACTCCAAGCGACACTGCTGTAACTCGACCAAAGCATACTGAGATGCAACTCGGTTGGCCAGCATGGCTTGTTAAGTAGATCAAGCTAACAAGCTAAAGAGAGACGTCAATGAGCTCAGTCACCCGGCAGCAGCTGATCCCATTCATGCAACCCTGCTTACAGCATCTGTCCAGCCTCGTTCAGATGACGCTGATCGGCCGCACCAGCCAAGCCGACGCTGATTGATTTGCTAGCTTTAAAGATACGCCAGGCTTGGATGGATGGTGCGAAACTCTGTTCATACTGTTTATACGGTGGAGCTGCGCCCTACTGGGCAATGGGATTGCTTCAGATTGGGTCTGGTGGTATGCCAGGGGTGGTAGTAGCCTAGTGGTACCATTGTGTCCCTGAGCAAGACACTTAACCCTAAGTTGCTCCAGGGTGACTGTCCCTGTAACTACTGATTGTAAGTCGCTCTGGATAAGGGCGTCTGATAAATGCTGTAAATGTAAATGTAAATGCCAGCCCTCTGCAACATGGGGAGGGATGCATGAACACTTGGGCTAATGCCTTGAACTTACCGTGGGGGAAAAGTACATTCATTGTTATTGGCACCTAAGGGAGCGAAATAGACTGATCTCTGATCTACAGGGTGTTTAGTGGAAAAGTGAACATGCTTTTTTTTTCAAGAGGACGAGTGGTGAGATGGTAGCCGGATGCATTATGGAAAGAAATTCAGCTTGGGGCACGCATGCACTTATTACCTACCCAAAGAGCATTGTTAACCAACTATACCACTTCATAGTGTTATACCACTTCATAGGCGGTGGCTATTTTGGCATCTGGACAAACACCTGACAGCAGCGCAACGACTTGGCACCAGATACCACAGGACACCTTCTGAGGTCTTGTGGATTCCATGCCACAGCTTTTTTGTTGGCATGTTATTCATATAATAGGCAGGTGGTGTTGTGTCTGTCTCAACAGTGTTTGACCTGTTCAAGTCTTATGGATAAAAATGATCCGAGTAATCTGGGCAGGAATGCTTTCAGAGTGCAGAAATTTTTTGGGAGGCGGAGTACATTGAACACCACAGCTTTAGACATTGAGGGCCACGCAGTTGCACCGGCTCTGCATCAGTTGCTGAGGCTATTAAGCGCTGGCATGCGCCTCTGCTCCTCATCCCGGGCCAGCCAGCCAGCCAGCCAGCTTCCTCGCACAGCATCTGTGTCCATATATAGTCATTCTTTGATGATGTACTGGTGACTGCCGGGAGACTTTGCATCCCATGCGCTCCATCTCCACTCTTGCATCTCTCTGTGGCACAATTAGCACTGAAGTCGGCAACTGTCCGCAGAAGCAGTGGAAACTCCGGCCAATCCTTCACTCTAATTAACAAAAATGAGACTGTCGCCAGGACCCACATGCAGGCGTTGGAGCTAAGCACTAGGCACTTGGTATTTTGGGCTATCAAGACCATGCCCCTGTGTAAATGAATGGGGTGCGAGCCACAATTGTACTTTCAACAGCACATAAAAACTGAAAACACGCAACAGCATTAATATGATTTGGCCATAAAAGCATTTTGGGAGAGGAATGGGACATATGCACACCCATTACAGACTTTTCCCATGGATCCTTTAAATGATTTGTCTCCTTCCTCATCAAAGCGCTGGTTTTATCCTCCACACTACGGCTCCATAGCTGATGGACCAGTCTTTCATCCCTCTGTCTACTAAACCTGCAGTGGACATGAGAGACGGGGTTGGTGGGTGGGCATGCTGCTCTGGGAGAAACATTCAATTCAGACACCTGACTCTCCATAACTTCATTAAAAACCTAAGCAGAAGAGAAGGGAAGGTGCCACTTCTACAGGGACACACCCATCACTACAGAGACGTTATGGAGCCGTTATGAAGACAGCGGCTCGGACCGAGGGCCCCCGAACCACAGAGGCAGATGGAGAGAGGAAGGAGGATAAGACAGAGAGAAAAAGGACAATGCTGAAGTAGGCCAGCGCGCAAGGGAGGCCGCCTGTCCCAGATCAGTCGTTTACTGCGGGCAAAATGAGGTGGGGGGGGTGCAAGAAGGAGAAGGGGGGTGATAGAGGGAGCACTTAAGCGGGTGGGCTAATTTGGCAATTTTCAACGATCCCCCCAAGAGCCAATACAGCAAATATTGGAGGAGATTCCGCCATTTCTCTCTGTTGGGCAAATACTGCAGTGGTGGAGAGCAGCACAAGGGCAATTAACTTGCGCTTTGCGTCTGTGTGTGTGTGTGTGTGTGTGTTGAGGAATATTTAAAATGAATAGAACTGAAGACCATAACTAGAACACATGCCAATCCGAAACAAAGTGATGGAACGTGCAGCACATTATGCTCTGTTCGTGTTATTGGAGTCGAGCCATTAATATCGATTCAGTCAAATCAGGCAGATGCAGTTTCATTCAGACTAGCAGAGGCTTCCCTGGTGGAAGGTGGAAAAAATCTTAATGTGAAGCAACGTTAGTAAAATGACACTCAAGTGAGAGTGGAGTGATCGTCATTGTGGAACACTGCAGCACAGCACACGGTGACACAACAAAGTGTGTCCTCTGCATTTAAACATAACCCTCGGTGAGCAGTGTGTGGGGACGGTGCATTGTTCAGTGGCACCTTGGCAGTTTGGGATTCGAAACGACAACCTTGCGATTACGAGTCCTTTTCCTTAACCGCTAGGCCCCCACTGCCCATCAACCAGCCCAATAAGAAGGTACTACAAGGTGACAGAACATTACCGCAAAACCTGTCCGCAAATATGTCCATAGCTTGTGGCCAGACCACATGTGGTAAAATCAATATGGTGAACGGGTCTCAGGGACGGGCGGCAGAATGTGCAGCTGTTTTTATTTCAGAGGGAAAGATTGATTTGCAGACATTTCATTTTCACTGTCACTGTCAATCACTTGAGGTGTCACCAAGAGGGTGCCACTCAACAAAAATCCAGCTATATACAAATTCAGCTTTTTAACACCCTAACCAGGTAACAGGGTGTCAATATGCCATTATACTGGCACCTAAGTGCTGTATTGGTCTGACTTTAAAACTACTTTAAAAAAGGTCTTTTCATATGGTGATAACACCCTGGTACATTTTGATTGGTGAGAAGCAGAGCGGCATTTGAATAACCATCAAACTTTTAAAAATGATCCTCTCTAAAGAATCAAAAGAAACCTAATTTATGTCCTTTAATGAGTAAAAGAGCACACAATGAACATTGTGTGCTTTCAATCTCAATATCAACCAAAGTGCCACTTAACTCCTTCGATAAAACAAGGGGTAAGGCAGCATGATTTCTGGCAGCTCCTGTCGAGCATCGATATAGACTTGGAGCACAAATCTTATTCCGAACCCGGAGATAAGAATCGCAGGCGTCTGCTGGAGACATGCTGATGAATGGGAAACCTCATGTTCTCCTCGGTTCTGATGAGATTGTGGTGAGTGAGGAGGATGAGCTGATGTGCTCGTTAGGCCGCTCGCTGTGCGATTGATGTGGTCTGCATTTGATGTCGACGCTGTTGTTCACCGCTGAAGAGGCTTCGCGTTACGCCCCTCCCTTTTTTCCTCTTTCCTCAACGATTTCGCTCAGTTTTTATTTTTTTTATTTTTTCAAAATAATAATGTTCAGAATAGTTGTGGCACTGGTCAATCGCCCACTCCGCGGGCCTCTCATGGCTGCCAACTGATCACACGGCGAAGGGTTAAATGCAGAGGACACAATTTGTCCACAGATGCACATTTTGCACCGTGCGCTGTGCTAACTCTGTATCACAATAGCAAAAAAGATCACTTTCACTTTGCTTGAAAAAAGCCGTGAAAGTGAATAGTTGTCGCGTGGCCCAGCACCCGGTGCACATGGTAAAATGTGGTCTCTGCATTTAACCCGTCCCCTGAAAGAGCAGTGGCAGTCATGACAGGCGCCCGGGGAGCAGGGTTTGGGGGGGGGGGGCGTACTTTCCTCACTGGACCTTGGCGATTACGGGCCTGTTTCTTTACCTGCTAGGCACAACCACTGTCCAAGTGGTTTCAAATAGTTCCAATAAGAACCTTACACCTACGTAGGTGCATTCAAGAAAAATGTAGTTCAAAATGTTTGTAGCAGGCCAGACCACGGACATATTTTCTGCAACACATTCTGATGCTTCTACAAAGCCTGAAGCGCTGATATGAATGCGGCGAAGCCCTAATATGAGCAGATCCATGCGCACGTGTGATTATGATGGCTAAAGTAAAGGATTGAGGTCGCGGAATCTGTCTTGGACAGGACAACGTCAGTGGTGCTCCAGTTTAGTGGTTTGTCAATCATTCCTTCATTGTAGCTAATTTTAGGTCCTCCCTTTGTGTGCTGAGTGTGATGAGCCACTCAGTCCTTCCGCTCCCCACCTCCCTCAGGAGTCACTCAACTCATATTGCAGTGTGTGTGTGTGTGTGTGTTTGTGTGTGTGTGTGTGTGTGTGTGATATTTCATTTCTAACCACTTTGATAGGCGGTACAGGAAGTAACTGGATTTGAGGGAGCACAAGACGGGGATCAGATCCGATCTGTCCAAGCAGCCATTCCCCAGGTAGCTCTGCAGCGGCTCTTTTTGCCTAGAATTATTTGCGCGACCCACCGGCACCCACGCCCACGTAATGACGGAGGGTGCCTGTGAACAGAATGGCCCCCCTCTCGCTGTGGGCTCAGGTGTGTTTGGGAGTGTGTGGGGGGGCTGTGGCGCGCCCGTTGGGGCACAGTGTGCGGTGGCCCGCGCTTGGCAGCTGAGGTCCAGGTCTACTCTGCCGCTTTCCGTGCCCCATCACCCTCCACCTCTCCATGCGGACTCCAGATGCGGTCCGCCATTCGCTCCTCTCCGGGACAGAACTTCCCGCTCCCTTTCCCCCCGCTCCTCACACGAGACACAGACATAGAGAAAAGGAGTGGCGTCCTACTTACTGTCTTCCTCTCTGTGATCAGTCCTTCGTAAAGGAGAAAAAAAAAAAAAAGAAGAGAAAAATCCAACAGCTGGGACCGCAAAGAGAGAGACAGAAAAAAAAAAAGAAGAATGGAAGGATTGAGCAATTTGGGGGGAGGGATGGATGGGGGGGGGGAAACAGCAGCAGCGAGACCTTGGGAATTACATCTTATGGCGGGTCCATCGTTCCAGGCGGCGCAGGGGCTGAAGCGTATCCTGGATGCTCGCTCTCCCTTCCAGTGGCCACTCGGTAGTAACACTTTGATTTTCCTTCGGTGCTGAAAAGCAGACTCTCTCTCTCTCTCTTTCTCTCTCTCTATCTCTCTCGACCCTCCCTCCTCCTCCACCTCCTCCCTTTGCCTGTAGCGCGTTCAAAGCGCCCTGATCTCTCTCTCTCTGCCTCTCTTTCAGCTGGTTGGTCGGTTTTCTTCT
Source organism: Denticeps clupeoides (assembly GCF_900700375.1). Taxonomy (NCBI): domain Eukaryota; kingdom Metazoa; phylum Chordata; class Actinopteri; order Clupeiformes; family Denticipitidae; genus Denticeps; species Denticeps clupeoides. Next base: position 49,632 of record NW_021630122.1, read on the forward strand.
CATCTCCCTCCTCCTCCCAGTACCTGTGTGTGCTTCTCTCTCTCTCTCTCTCTCCCCCCTTCCTCGTCAGATACCCCTCCCTTCCCCCTGCTGCCTGGCGCTGGATTTCTTTTGATGTTTGAAGGTGTTCTGGGTGCGGGAAAGCCGAAAGAGGAGATCAGCGGCTGTGCAGTAATCTGATGGAAATGAAATGCGCAAGAGCGATGGAGGGGAGTTTTAATAATCAAGTCGTTAGCACCCACCCACCTAGCGATGCGCCGGATACAGAGCCAAACAACCTGACAGACGAAGTCACGAGAGGGACGGGCACGGCTGCAGCTCTTCTTAACACAAATAGGTGGCGCTAGAAGCCACCAGTCACCCTCCTGTTTTATCGGGGTACAGCGACAACTTCCTCCATGGTTGGTGTGATGGCATTTAAGAGCTTAAAGGTTCCCATTACACAAGATTTTTTGCTTTTATATCGGTCTTGGTGGTCCACTTGGTGGTATTACTGTATCAGAAGCGTCTTTCCGAAATTCAGCCGTGGTGCAGAATTACAGCCACTTTGAGCGAGATTTCGGTGTCTGTAGCCTTAAAGGTCATGTCGGCATTTTTCCAGGAAAAATACAATGATCCCGCTGGAGTCTTGCATGACGGAACTAAGAAAAATGACATTTGCGCTCATTTTTACATCCAATCACCGAGCAACTGCGATGCTTCGCACGTTTTGTAGCCATGACGGTCGGTGGAGATAATGTTTTAGGGGAGGGGTGGGAAATTCTCTGGCCCGAAAAAGAATGAGAATTACGACGTCATAAGGGGACAAGATCAGACCGTTTGAGCTGCCATTCTCTGAACGGTGAAGCAGAATGACCAAAAACACCTGTCACATATCGCCATTTCTAGGCGCTGCAGGACCATAGACAGGCTAGGGGAACTGATATTAAATGTTAAATAATCTCACAGTCAAATTTTCATAATAGGGGACCGTAGGAAAGGAACCTGGGACAGTGAGAACATTTTCACAAATTGTTTTTGTTTATGTCCTCATTCATTTGGCTTTTGAAGGCAACAAGCACGCACGACCTTTAGTAGAGGATATTTCTCCAATATTTCCTGTTCCTTTTGCCCGTATCAGATAATGTCACGTTGTGCTGACTGGTGGTGTGAGAGCGGTGCCATTCTGCCCTCTGGCTCACTGGAGCCATTCATCCATTCCAGCTCGCCACTCACTTTGAGCCATTAAACTGCTCACGGTGAAAAACGGCTTGAAGATTAAAAAAAAAAAAAACAAAGGCTAAGGAGCCACTCATCATCAATTGGTCACAGGCACTGAACGGTGAGGATTTGTGCCTCCAGAGAGATAAAAGAGGCGCTTTACTGCTCTTGATAAATTGCACATTTTTTGTCTGAAAAAAAAACAAAACATATTAAGTTGGGTTTTGAGTTAAAATGGAACCAGTTAAACAACTAACTTAAAAAGAGATGATTATGAATTTTAGCATGATGCTGAAATTGAATGACGGGATGAGGGGGGAGGGGGTGTCCCTGCTACATTGTCTCAACAAGCGGCAGAAAATTAGGTTAGCAGGCAGGCTAAACGTCTTCTGATGGGTCAGTGAAAATCCGCTCCTCTAAATCTTGCTTAGGAGGAGGAAGAAGCACAATTCTCAATCTGTTACTGACAAACAATGAAAACGTAACCTGTCTCATTCTATTCAGAAATGAGCCGTAAATCTGCAGACAGCTCGGTTTTTCAGATGAATTAGCATCTGTGCAACTGTGGCATCGCCTTGGTGCACGGAAACGAGGAGTCCACTCGTTCCTCCTCGGCTACCGAATCTTTGCCTGGCCTCGATATGAAAAAAGCCGTTCCACTTTGAGTCGGAATTAACCCTGTAATCTCCATGAAACAGAACTGGGTCATGTGCTTAAAGAGAGGAGAAGGGTACAGAAGAACCAGGAGCTGGGGAAACTGTAAAAAGAGGCCAGGCATATGGACAAGCAGGGGTGAACAATGGCACCGGGCAGCGTTTGTGATTCTGTAAGTGGATGTAACTTACTTACAACCTACCTAAACACTGAATGGGTGTAATTGGTCGGAAACAATGAAACGGATTGCCTAATGGCCATGGGCTCTTGCCACACTGCACAAACGGTTCAAGAATGTTGACTTGGCCTCCAAATTCTTTAGATTTCAAGCCACGTCCAGAGTCAATGTGGGTTCAGAGTCAATCCACATCCAATCGTATCACGAAAGTCAGACAAATAGCTTTACCAAAGTCATTTAATATATACATTTCTACATTCTTACAGGAAAAGAACTCAAACAACATTTAAAAAAAAAAAAAACTATGTCTCTAAAATAGGAAGGAATTTCATAAATCAGATTAGTTTTACATTTCATATATTTAAAAAAATATATGAAATATTACAGTCATTTCATGTTGTCAATACAATGTACAATCAACACACACAGCATATGTAATTACTTAAAAGCACCATTTGAAAAACATACAGAATTAATATTATATTGGTCATGTTCTATTCGTCTTCACAATGTTATCGAATTTTGTGATGACCAAATGTCTGGGGAGTTCCTCCAAACTGACCACAACACTTCCTCAGATGAAATATGGAAAAGGTAAAACAGGAGTTCTCAGACAAATAACACCTCATTTAGTATATATAGATTAATGTCATAAATAATAATATAAAATAGTATTAGCTGTCCCAGCTCAGCACCAAACCAAAAGAATCCTATAAATATATATATAGGTAGGTTCAAACAATCTGACGGAGTTGCATCAGGAATCAAAATTTCACTGTGGGTGCTGACAGACTGAACCCCAATCTGTCTGCTCCAACTGTTCCAACACTTCATGTAAAGTCTTTTAGATACTTTTTTTTTGTACAAAACCATGAAATGTATTGTTTTTTTTTTTGTGTCTATTTTGTCAATTTATCCAGTGATACGGTCATGGTTTTTTTATGAACAATTTGTAGGACACACATCAGGTATCACACGAGATACACGACATACAGCTGGGAAAAGAATAAAAGAAAAAAAAAAAAGATTCCTGTAAGACCATTTGAGGGAGTAATAACCTGCAGCACCAAAACACAACTGGGCTACTGCCACATAAGAGATCTGGTACAATAAAAAAAGGGGACAACTACGAGCATCACAAGTGATTGTAGTCTAATTCTGACCATACCGTAATAACCAAAACAATCCTATGGTTGCATAGGGATAAGTTTCACTTAACCCCATGCTGATGTAGAGGACAAACATCAAGCGACATTCAGCTGAAGAGCAGGAAAATATATTATATCAGGTCGCATATCTCCCAATGTACCACTTGAATTCATTTGTTTTGGCTGCCCATCCAGATGTCTATCCATGACATTCTTGAAAGAATTCTGCTCTCCTATACAAAAATGTTGATGACATGGAGTTTAAGTGCACATAGTAAAAATATATAAAATATTTCCTTACATCAGTAAAACAATTAACTAACGAACAAGAAGCGGTGTGTGTGTGTGTAAGTGGCAGCTGCCAGGATTACACTGCACCCAAGGAAGTGACCCAGTGGATTTGCCCTGGAATCTGAAAGCCTGAGAGAGGTTTCAAAGCACACGCTGTTCGAGTGCAGTGCACTCATGTGCACACCACAAACTCCTCCTCTTAATTCAATTAGGCAACGCACGGCAGATTCTAACATAAATAATGAAATTAACATGCACAAGCATGCATGACCTAGATCCTCTTCCACATATTAAAGTGAAATAAAAGTGAAATACATCATTTAGATCCCTTCTTGCAGAGAGCAATGTCTCCATCTTGTGGTGAGATTGTGCCTTAGCGGCTAATGAAGGGAACGTAGATGGAGCAGGAAGGGTGAAATTATTTATGATGAGAAATATTGTGGAAATTATGGTAGTTTGGTGCTTTTTCCATTACAATGTTTCAAAACACATGTGCTTAACTGAAAATAGGACTACAGAGCTATTTACTTCCATCTTATTATATATTATTTAGTTCAAATACACATTTTACCAGAAATAACAGCTTACTTGTATAATGACCTGCTAAATACAAAAACATTGTAAAATGTAAAGAGAATAGTTAAAATTATAATCTCTCTCTTGGACCATACAAATGTATTAATAAAGCATGAACTGTTGAGGAGATGCCTCCACATTAGTCTGTGTAGTGAAGATCAAGATCTACAGTGCCATCGGTGACCACTAGCCTGAGTCTTTTTGGTTTTCGTTCTGACAGAGAGGTGCCAAACGAGTGGCCCGAAGTAGAAAAATGGTGTGAAACAAACTGGTGGCCTCCTGGCTGTCCAGGCAGCTGAGAGTCCTTCCTTGTTCTTTCCTCCTGGCCCTTCAGCCCTGAAAAGCCACCCAGAGAAGGAGAGGACAAATAACTGTGGGATGAAGGGCCGCAAGGCTCCAGAACCAGTCGGCCTTGGGTTCCAGATGGTTCCATGAGACAATGGTAGGTGTAATTTGGGGTAGTCACCCCTGAATAATTCAAGGCTTCAGCCTCTTCACTGTAACCCATTGTGACAGAGTGATCACCGGTGAAGTTGACCACGTAAGGAGGATGGGCTTGGTGACCATAGACCAAAGAGCTTGTCTGAGGTTTGTTGATCTGTGTCTCTTGGCCGGAGGCATTGGTGTGACCTACGTGAGGGCTGTCTGGCTGCGAGACCCCCGGCGAGAGGGATGAACTAAAGGAAAAGTCTAAAGGATCACAGTGAGAAAAGCAAGGCTGTTTGCTGGTAGACAGAGAAGATTCACTGCAGGACAGGTGGGGGTTCTGGGTTGGGGCCACCATAGCATGGGGTTTCTCATGATTTGTGCTTTTGTTTAGAGGTAAGCTGTGACTCTGAGAGCTTTGGTTATAAGAGAAGACTGGTTTCTGACTGGAAATGTTCTTGATACAAGCACTGCCTAAGGTCTGGGTCTTGTCGGTAGAAAGATTTGGAAATACACCGGGGTGGTTCTTACTGGCAGACGTATAATAAAAGGGATGAGGTCTGGTATAATGGAGGCTGGACTTGGGGTCTTTGCCAAAATTCTGGCTGTAGAGTCCACCTTGACGAAAGCCTGATGCAGAATTTAAATGACTAAAGCTTAACTGACCTGAACTGATACTAGTCTGGGACTCTGTGGTCACGTCACCTCTGCAAGTATTAAGTTCGTGTCTTCCACCTTCAACCTTTACTGCATTACTCACAAAGTTAAGCAATGGCTTTTTGTCATAGATACGAGGGAACATATCTCCGGAGCCCATCACTGCCTGTGGGTACGACGTGGACTTGCTACCAAACAGAGGAGAGTGGAAGGGTTTTAGCGGCTGACTCTGGACTGAGAAGTTGCCTGAGCCTGCTACAGACCGGCTTGTGGTGCAAGACTGCACTTTATTTGAGGAAGTCTGTGGGTAGGTAGCACCATGGTTTTTATGCAGTGGTGGGACTTTGGCAAATTCAGGGCGGCTCGAGGCCGCCCTCAGGTTTAAACTGCATCCAGGGCCAATGGAGCGATTAGCCTGAGTTTGGAATCTAGGAGGGGAGGGTGGATGCCTGTTGAACAGGAGCAAGTCTCTGCGGTTGCAGCTTGCTTTGTCATCTTCGGTAAGCTGTACACTTTTGGAGGCTTCCTTGGCACTAAGATTTTTTGCCAAGGGAACATCTAGGGAAAAACGACCACCACTGGAGTCTTTGAGCGAGCCAAAACACAAGTCTTGGTTACTCAACATCCTTTCTTTGGAAGACAAGTCAGGTCCACCAGAAAGTGTAAAATCAGGGAACCCCAAATCCTCAGTGGCACTAAATCTACTTCCCGGACTTGGAGAGCCAAGATACGGAGTCTCTGGATTCCAGGCATTGGGAGGACTTTGGGAGAAAGGACTGCTGAAAGACCCTGTGTGCTGAGGTTCGGCCGGGCAGAAATCCACAAGGGATGTCTGAGTATTACCTTGATAATACCCTTCCAGATTCAGACAAGGAAAATCCATAATGTCTTCTTCATCATTGACAAAGTCAAAGTCAGAATTGGTCAATGGAGATTTCTGCGGGAACAACATTAGGGGAGACTGTGATTTTGACTGACTTGTGGTGAATGTGGCGCCATTGTCAGAAGCGATTTTTTCGGGTTGCGTTAGTGCCTGGAGCCGGGAAAGACTCTTATTGATCTGAAGCAGGTTTTGGCTAAGGCAGACACTCTTTTTCACATCAAAGTCATTCCCTGGGTCTTTTTTGGCCTGCTCGTTTCTCCCCAAAACATCTGACATTTTCTTGCTGCTTGTTCTTGTTCTGATGTTCTGATTATTGAAATGCTGCTCAGCCACCTCTTCTGGGTAGGGCGAATTAAGAGAGAGCGGTGAAAGGGAAAGCGGTAACTGCTCCAACTTTAAAGACGGCCGGTTCCTGTTGACCTTACAGCTTGACTGCTTGTGCCGCTGTGACGGAGATTCACGCTCTTCTTTCACCTTGTGGAAAGTCAGTACTCCGCTGTGCATGACATCAGAGAAGATCGGGCTGTTTTCCAGCGCTCCTTTTCCCAGATGTTTATCTTTTTCATCAACTATCCACTGACCTGCTGCCTTCCTCCGAAGCCGAATTGGACTCAAAACCCGCAAGTCTGCATCGTCCATTTCTACTTTGAGAGCAGCTTCGGTCTTTAGCAACTCATGTTCTGATTCCTCAGGAATAGATTGTTTCCTTAGGTTTTTTCCCAGCTGAGCCTTGCAGCCACTTGAAATGTTCACGTCTCCAACTAGGTTTGCATTGCTAACCAAATTTGAACCTAAACACGACGTTTCTTTAAGTTTCCATGGTTTGGGCTGGATTTTCTTTGTACATATCTCCCAGGCCACTTGACCCGCCTTCGCAGTTTGCGCCAATTCAAGACACTTCTCTGCCTCCTCTGGCCCCCATTCGCCTTTAGCCATTTCTAAATTTAAGACTGACACAGAATCCAAAATAGCTTTAAAGGGGTCTGCCAAAAGACATTCTGGTAGGGGGCTTTTTACTTTTTTAGGACCACCAGCACCTTGTTCTGGCTCATCCATTTCCCACTCTTCTCCTCTCTTTCTCTTCAAACGAATTTTCAACTTCTTGCTTTGTTTCTCCTCTGTCTCACCACAGGAGGTCTGGAAAGGTGATTCATTCAGAATGCAAGTAAGCATTTCCTGCTTTGGCCCAGTAATGTTCTCAACTTCTTGCTCTACCTCCTCTGTACAAACCAAGGATCCCTGACTCTGGTCTGAGGAGGAAGTGGTACATTCAGCATTCTTTACGTTTTGCTCATCTCCTTCCACCACCTTCTGGCTCTGAGGACTTTCTGAAGCCAACTCCTTTTTATTACTGTTTACTTCCTCCTGTGTGGACACTACTGGTCTAGTCTTAGCGTGTCCCTTACGATTAAACGCTTTAGCTTTCCGAGTCACACGAAAACACTCTTTCCGTTCTCTGCTGTGGGATTTTTGAGGTTGTGCATTCTTCTTTTTGTTTGCCACTTTGGGATGTTCACACTTCGAGGCAGATGATGACGTAGCGCTTGTCTGCATCACTTGTCCTGTGCTGTTCTCTGTTAATGTGGCCTCTCTCGAGTCAGGTGAGGTAAGATTCATGTTCATATCTGAATCAGTTTCAGTTGATTCTCTAAACGTCCGTTTTTTCAAAGGAATACTGGTCTGTAGGCAGTGCTCCTTTGTCAATAGTGAGGAAGTTGGGAGTGTTTCAGAGGGTGCTGGTCTGCTACCGGAGATTTTGCATTGATTTTCTGGCATCTTGTTAATTTGCTCCGAACTTGTATCCCTGGTAGATTGATTTGGGACACTTTGTTCAACTATTTTGGTTTTTTTCTGTACCTCCACATCTTTACAACTCACCACTCTAAAACTATTGACCAACCTGTCAGCATCGGAAGAGGCCAATCGGCTTAAAAAATTTCTGACAATTTTATCTGAAACGTTTTCATGCTTTCTTGGTCTGGCAACAAGTGAATGTAAAGATTTATCAGTGTGAATGCTATTCTTTAACTCCTCTCTCGTTTTGCAAAATACGTCAGTCAACAGGACCTTCACTTCCTTAATCAAGCCACACCCATTTCCCCTGTACAAGAATGGGTCTGCCTTCTTTTCCTTACAGTCGACAGTTTGTGCATCTTCATTCTGATTATCTGCACTTTTCTCACCATCTATCTCCTCACCCGTCCCTCTTACATGGCCTTTAACTTTATGACGACCTTTCTTTGATTTTCTCCTAAATTTTGACTGACCTGTTCTCTTTGCAACGACCTCAATTTTCTCTCCGGCCTCTGACATTTCATCAACAGCATTAGCATTGTTCGCAGCCTTGTCTTTATTCAGCCATGTGCTTTTAGCAGCCTCGACTGGTGTATCTACGATAAAAGTACAATCATCTCTGCTCTCTGTGGCTACCTCATTTTGTGGCCTATCATCTACAGACTCAGTGGCATTACAGTCATTTTCTGCAGTATGAGACATATTACACATGACTTTCAAAGCCCCGTCTGCACCATGCGTGTTAACAGGCGTAAAATATAACTCCCTCACTGCTTTCTTACCATCAGGAGCCACAGAATCCCTGCCACACCCCCTTCTCTTTCTCAGCCGGCATGCAGATCTTTCTCCTTTGTCTGTTTCAATCCGGCTCGCCCTCCCTGACTCTGCCTCTCCTGGGACTTGCACCCTCATAAGACTGACAGTTGGATACAATTTCAGACCTGCTTTGAGAGAAAGATGCCTGAAAGACAGGGGAAGGAGTGCCAATGAGGGACTGGTGGCAGGACGAGCATCAGTGAGCCCACTTTTGCTCCTGTGACTGCTGGGCTTGCTCAAGGTGACCTGCTCCAGATCAGCCGGACCATCACCCGAGGTTCCCACATCAACAGGTCCCAGAATAAGATGTTTGTCCTTGTGTGACATATCTGAATGCTGGATTTCCTCCGCTTCTAAGCCAGTGCCAGGGTTGATTTGTTCACTAATCTTGTCTGTGTCTCTAAGGGTGGCTGAAATGCAATCCGGTATTCTTTTAACAGTTCTACGATTTTTGGACCGTGCTCTTTTGCTTTTCAAAAATCTTTTTCTTCTGTTGAGAATTCTGGTGTTTAAATTTCTTTGACGTTTATGGAGCATGCTCCTAGTTCTTAAAGAAATTGCAAGAGAGGACTTACGGCCATTCCGACGAGCAAATGAGTTTGGAGGTAAAGAATAAGGCTCCTTGTACAGATCATGGTGATTCTTCCTTCTCCATGAAGTGCTGCTAGTACTGCACTTACTGTCCTCCTCCTCACTGCTCATGTTTATTTCTGATGTCACTGGTGCGAAGGCTTTGTTGCTGCTCACTCCTCTGTCGAGCTTTGGTCTTGCACTTTCAATCCGGCACAACAATTCCCTCCCTCCTCCTACTGGGTCCTTGCAACTTAGCAGAAAATCGGTAGTGTGGCGGTAGAGGCACACGCTGACGTCCTTCAGCTGGAAATCACACAGCGGTGACAAGTGTATGTCCTGATCATCAGAAGACAGTCTCCTATCCACACTGGCACACTGCTCTCGTCTCCATCTGCTTGTTTTTGTCAGACTCCTGCTCAGCGGCTGGGCGTTTCTCTTCATCCGCTGGGAAAATGAATTCCTTGAAGAGAGAGCTGTAAGCAGATAAAGTAATGTGGGAACCAATAAGAGAAGAGAGAAGAACACAACACATTTTAGCGTGCTGCATGTCAAAGTATTCGAACTGTTTTTGACAATAAGATTTTAAAAATGTATCCCCTTTAGGCATTTACCTTGATTTGGCATTGGAAATATGGTTGTTGATGTGCCATTGCCTTTCATTGCCCTGAGTCGCAAGTCTGTCTCTCTGAATTTATACTTTCGTCCGGCTGGGTCAGTGTTGTCTTCATAATCTTTCTGTGTTTCCCTCTGCCTAAAGGACCCTTGTCCTCTCCTTACATGCACACATACACACACAAAGAATAACATATGGCTATGAGTAACACGACACAATAGAGCTACGGTACTCAGTTGAAAATCTGTGATAATGATGACTCCAAGGACCAGGACAATCGCAAATTTAGATATTTGTGCTTAACAAATTTTCTTTGATGCCAGACAACACACAGAGCATATTAATATAACCATAGATAATGTGATAAACACATAATATATTGATTTAACAATTTTTCAGTTAGCAACTTAAAGTGACATTGCACAGATATTCACAGATCAACGATGTATGAGAAACTTGCCCCTTACCGTTCACAGGTGCAGCACTCACACATTTCATTGTCCTCCCCAAAAAAACTGTCACCATAGTAACAGGTGATCTCCTCCCCTGGAGAGATGGGCCGAATGACTTTTACACACGCCCCGTTCTTCTCACCAGGGACAAACTACAGACATGGAAAAAGTTGAGCAGATGAGGGCACATTGAACCATGCCAGCAGCAAACAGGGATCTAGCTGTTCTCTGAGTTTTACTTTAGGTACTCACAGGTACAAAAAAAATGATAAAGGGCCAAAATCAGCTGATAGGAGAAATACAGTGTTACTGACACTATCCACAATGAAGGCTCAGAAGTACAAATGACTCACAAGAAAAGTTCTCCCTGGTGGGTTTCTTACCTTACAATTTGGTCTGCAGTCTTCACGCCAAAACAAAAAGAAAGAAATGTGTTTTTAGAACATCAAAGACAAATCACTATTTCAAGCTGCTACCCAACTGCACTATACATGAAAAGACATCAAAATGAGCCTACGATTCTCATCTCAGGGGAGACAACGGTTGATGCAATAACCCAAAATACTAAAAAAGTGATTTCCTGCTATATTTGTTGGGAAGGGGGGGGGGTGAACCTTTACCATTTTTTTTAAATTCAAGCTTTAATTGAATTTAATGTATCTGCCTGTGGTGCCTGTAATATTGGTTTTGATTAAAAAAAAAAAAAAAAAAAGACAAAAGAAAAGAGCCATAATACATAGACTGACACAGAGACTCGGGTAATGGTTTTATGTAGCAGAGTAAAACAAACCAATAAGGTTAATTAGACCACCCTACTACTCTATGTTTTCGGATTAAATAAATTTTCGTGATCCCAAACTATCTCGTTCTGAATGGTTCTCCTACCGTGGTTGATGAAGGCAGCAGGTCCGAGCCAGAGCTGGGCACAGCGTTTGCGAGTGGAGTACATCACGCTGAAGTCGTTCACTCCAGCTCTAAGAACCGCACTGTCGGCTGGGCTGAGCTCTGCAATGCAGCCCTGCAGAACCTCCATGCGCTCCCCTACGGCCCTGTGAGACATTAAACAGAAGACAAGCAGCATCCTTTAAACAGTTGGTCCTGTAATTTCAGGACATTTTCAGTTCAAATTGTAGGGGATAAACGTGAATGAGTTTTGTAATACACTGCTCGTATATATACTGAATTTCTGCTTAAGCTTATATGCATAATCAATGAGCAGAGAAAGTCATAAAATAAAAATTTACAGAATGTGAAATGATGGGGAAAAAAAAAAAAACAACTTTTAGAAAACATGTCTTAACAGCCCACTTCACCAAAAAAAAAAAAAAAAAGTGCAAACTAATTATTTCACCCTGTATTCATTATTTACAACATGTTTCAATTTCAAGCATCCAATTACAGAGCAGCAGTGTAACGGCGAACGCATCTGATGGAGCGAGGTGCAAGGTAACCGAGTGACTTCGGGTCTGCCGCGAAGTAGGCAGCATTACTAGCAAATGGCCGAGTAATTACATAGTCCTACCAGTGTCGCGTCGATGTGATCTTGGCTCCGTTGGTTTCCGAAGAGTAGCGATCACAAGACTCAATGTGAACGCCGCTGTCCAGCAGGAAGGCTGTAAGATAACGATAAACCTGAAAGAGAGGGGAGTAATAAATAAATAAATAAATAAAATTCCATAACGCTGGCTGGCTTAAACACATGTTTACTGCATGTGCTGAAGTCACCGGCACCGAAATGACAGCATTCACATTTCTGACATCATATTTATAACACCACAGCAACCACTGGTATTGTGGGCGGGCCGTTGCTCACATGCTGCCTCAACATCTCGAGCCGGTGAATGCCCAGGTTGGTGAAGTATCCACAGGCCCAGTCACCGACAAGCAGAGCCTCAAAGGTGGTCTGGAAGTCCTGGGTGTGCTTGAAGCGCAGCAGCGCTTCTCGGAGGTAGCCCCAACGCCGGATCTCTGGAGGCTGGCTAAAATGGGGCAAGAACATTTCAGATGTTAAAACAACTGAAGGCCAAAGACGCAGTTTTACTCATAATGGCCATGGATGTACATGAACCTCAAAACACTCTTAATATAATACTATACAATAGGGGTGTGTATTGGCAAGGATCTAATAATACATGGGTCACAATACAATTGTATCATGATATATTGTGATACTGTACATTTTTTCACATTTCACTGAAAATGTAAAACCAGAGTTCATATACAAGATGCTGTAAACAATCTGTGTGGAATGAAATTACATTAATAATTCAGCCAAAACATCATAACTTAGAAGTTAATTTTGGACTAAGTTTGAATACAAAAATATTGATATTTGATGTCCCTGTATTGATACAATATCAACACGTAAAAAAATCACGATATATTGCTGTATCGATATTTTCTAACACCGGTGTATCGGCAAGGATCTCACAATATATTTACATTTACAGCATTTATCAGACGCCTTTATCCAGAGTGACTTAGTCAGTTGCTGCAGGGACAGTCCCCCTGGAGCAACTCAGGGTTAAGTGTCTTGCTCAGGGACACGATGGTAGTAAGTGGGATTTGAACCTGGGTCTTTTGGTTCATAGTACCATGATACATGGGTCACAATACCATGATATATTGTGATACTGTACATACTGCAATATTATACTGTTCATCACAAGATGCTGTATACAATCTATGTGGACCACATTACATTAATATTTCAGGCAGAACAACATTACTCAGAACTGAGTTTTGGACTAAATTTGTATCCAAAACTATTGATATTTGATGTCCCTGTATCGATACAATATCAACACGATATATTGCTGTATCGATATTTTGTAACACCCCTATTATACAACAACATTTATCCAGACCTTCAGAACTAAAACGAGAGTGCCAGGTACATGGTACATTACAGAGTTAAGCTTTTAAAAGATGTGACCTACTACGTAAACTGCCTGGTAGTTAGCATGAAATTAATTAAGACGAACGTGGTGGTCGGGAACTTTCTAAGTTTTGTACGCAGTACCTGATGTTCATCTTGTGGGTGCTGAACCCCAGCAAGGGGTCGAGCACCAGACTGGTAGCCAGGTCATCCGTTTCACACAGCTCCCTCACGCTCATTCTACAGGATCCTTCCATGGCCTCCCACCATCCGCATGCTAAAGGGAAAGCAGAGGAAGAGAACAGCAGCCCGTCACATCAGCGCATCTGACTGGACAAGATCACGGACTACACAGTCTGCTAATATTTATTTAGCACTGAAATAGTGAAATCATCATCATCATCCCTGACTGTCCAACATCCACTACACGTTAATCATTACTGTGAACACCTTCGAGAACAATGTGCAATAATGTGCAACCCACACACACACTGTACATAAACCCGACTCCGTTATTTATTCTTCTCATATGTACATAGCGCTGTCACCTTATTGAGCATTTTGCATTATTCTTGTACTATTTTCTAAATGCACCGAAGGAGCTGCTTTTGATCTCATTTTGCATGCATATAGTGACAATAAAAGCCATTCCATTCTAAGATCAAAAGGCCTCGCACTCAAAAACAGAGAGCGGCATTTTTTATTCCTTCTTATCTCGTCCTCTATTCAAATATATTTGTCCCCATGCACGGGTTGCAACTGAGAATGAAATACAGTTCCTCCTAAACCAACAGCGCTAGTAACTGGTAAAACAGAAGAGAAAAACGAGAGGAAAAGGACAGGAAGAACAGTAAAAGTTTCGAATTACAGAAAAGAAACAAACATTTACTTGATCAACCACCAAACCGTGGACACTTTTTAGTGAAATGTCACCAAATGTCACCGCTGCAGTAGCGAAAATGTAAGATTACGCGCAGCCCTGACCCCGCGGGTCACGGAGAGAGCAAGTTGCATCGCCGGCGGTGACATTCCGTCGCAAAAACCGGCGGCGGCGTGTGACATTAGCGAGCGAAGGGAAAACAGGGGCTGGCGACGTAACGCGTAGGTCGCGTAGCACGACAGCGCAGAAGCTTTAAAAAAAAAAGCGGCGCTGGTGTAAAAAGAGACGCCGGGAGAACCGAGCGGGACTCTCCGGGGGACTTCGGCGGGCGTCTGGGGGGAGGCGAGGAAGGGTCTGTTTACCTGACGGCCTTCCTCCAAATTCCTTATTAGCTTGTTCCGTTGGTGCCTCAGGTTAGCCAGCTAGCCAGACTGGTAGCTGGCTCGCTAGCCTAGCAGAGAAAAGGGGTTGCCTGCAAGCGTCCTGGAGACTCCGGCGGAACGTTTTCCTGTATTCGGCGCCTGGTTGAGAGCCCGCAGCCCGCAGCGAGCGCCGTGCTCGGTGGACGAACGTACGGAACGTCAACGTTTACTCGTTAAGATTAGTGTCTCTCTGCACAGAAGTTGATTTTCTTTCACATTGCGCACAACCTACCCGCCCACCCGGGGATGTAACGCCATTGGCCAGCGAGCGCACCGGAGTCACGCCTTCTTCTCGAAACCTGCGTTCCTATTGGCTCGCTCGGACGCCCGTTCGTCGGTCCTGAGCCTGCTTGGCCCCTGACGGCGCACAACAACCCGAGGTTTACCGTTGAATCAGTCGGATGGATGAATTACTGGGGTATTAATCACAAAGTAGAAAAACGTAAACTTACACAGGATTAGGTCATTTTCTATCATTTCAGATTTGAAAATAAAATTGGGTTTTTTATTATTGTGTGTTGCTTGCTTGGACATTTGCATATTATGTCACTAAGGAAAACGTAGATATGGTGTGTTGTTAGCGCCATTATTAGTTAAAAAAACATGACCGTTAATTCTTTATTCTTCGATCACACAATGATAATAACTAGTGTGTTAAATTTAATGAAGACATATTCATAATATCGGGCTGTAGCTGTGTACTGGGATTTTTACACTTCTGAAAATGATCCCACGTTTGTTTGTGGTCTGAATCGATGGCCAGGATCAGTGCCATAAGAGATGACAGCAGAGACCCAGTATACAAATACACTACCTTTATTTTATATCTACTAACAGAAAGACAAAATCTGTGATTGGCTGAAAAAAAAAAAAAGAAAATTTACATTAAAAAATAGCTTACTTTCCTTTAAAACGTATTGTCTTGAACCTATTGTTTTGACTCATAGTTTGGATGTCTGTAATCTCTCCAGCAACAGAGCATGGAGGAAAAATCTTCCCTGATAGGTTAAAATAAAGCACACACCCACACACACGCACACAATATAAATAGTAATAATACCCTAAATTCTCACTGCTGAATAGAAGGTCCAAAGTAGTGGAGATAAAAGCAATGACTCTTACATTATGCATGTTAAATACACGGTTACATCATAATAAGAATATTGAAATGTTCCCTTTCCGCAAACCAATTCCGCAAGCAAGTGAGCCCAACACTTTCTCTCACTGGGTGAGGTTGAGGGAAATTTCTAAAGTCAACAGTTCTTTAAAAAGGGATTTAAATAAAAATAAAAAATAAAAAAAAAAGATTAAGACTCCCCAACCCCAAAAAGGTTTAATATTGGAAAAAGTCCCCTCCGGACGCAGCCCCCAATAATCAGTCAACATTCTATGGGTGGGGTGGCCAGCCGGAGGCCTGAAACCAAAAATGATGTCAAAAGACTGGTCTTTAAAAGGTGTTGCCCTTACCTTACAATATTACAGAAGAACAAAAATAGCCATTTTCCTTGCTTACATTATAGTGTGAGTCAGCTCATCATGATAGCTCACGTTCACATTGCAGATTGTCTTTTAAAAAAAAAAAAAAAAAAAAAAAAAAAAAGGACAACCAGAACCATTTTGTGTGTGTGTGTGTGTGTGTGTAAATGGCTATTTTGGTTCAGTGAGACAATTTATATGTATCAAACATGTAAGGGCTTCAAATGAAATTTAATTAAGTTAAATTTCTTTAAAAAAATAAAAAATAAAAATTGAGGTATAGCACCTCAATACTCCCAGGGCTTTGGCATTCCCATGGAAAACACTACATTACCCACTCGAAACAATTTATACAGTAGATTTAGTGATCGTAAAAGCCTTACACACTGGAAAATGTCAACTTACTTAATGTACTTATAACGGTGAATTTAATAATGATATTCCTCTAAACAATGCAGCTGTTCACTGTACAAAGAGGTATTACAGTATTCTAATAATAATAAGAATAATAATAAAAGGACTGCTGTGTAGCTCATGGGCAACAGCAGCAGGGGGCGCTCTGACAGCACGTGGTATCGGGAGACCACGGTAACAACCCAACAACGATGCAGAATAGCGGGGCTGGCGGTGTGATATGTGCCATCTGCTGTGATGAGATGCAGCATTCTGCATTTCATTCTGACTCAAGACTGGAAAATAATAAACAAAAATGCTCAAAATATGCCACATTGGAGTCCAAGTCTGGGAATGTGGGAACTGACGCTTAAATGGACCATGAAAGCGGGTAAAAATATAAACACAAGACAGGTTAAAGACCACTGAGCAGATGATGGTCAACTCTAGAACATGGAAGTGAAATGGTGGGGCAGAGGAGCCCACATGAGCAGCAGGAAATGGCGTGTTGGGGTGTAGACGCAGAACTTGTTCGGACGGAGGAGAAGTAGGGGAGAAGGTAACAGCTGGGAACAAACACAGTAAAGCAAGCTGGGGCATGTTGGATTTTTTTTTTTTTTTTTTTTTTAAATAAAAACTTCTCTTTATTTGGTCAAGGACTTGTAAAGAGACAAAAAAAAAAAAAAAAAACATGTGAAGACGTTAAAATGCCTGCTGTGATCCAAACAATGAAACAAAGATAAAATGAAAATACAAGGAAAGGAAAAAACATGATTGGGTCTAAAGATCACTGGATACGAATACGGAAGCCACCCTCTGTCTAGCCCCCTCTCTCACTGCCCATCTGTATCTGCAGTCCAGCTTAAGAAATAAAGGGTGGAGGAAAGAAAAAAAAAAAAAAAAAAAAAAAGATGCACACCAGTCATTCCTCTTGTAAAGCACAACATTCCCACCATTCCCTCTGCACTGTTTATTAACCACAGGCTTTTCCATCTAGCTGTGTGCTGACATGGAGACTGGCCTCTCCTTAAAAAGGGTCCAGGGAGACAGAGGTAAGGGCAGCGCACACACGCACAGATCAATCCTTCCACATGTTCACACACGCTCACAAAAACACACGCTCGTTTACAGCATCACATAATAAACAAAGAGAAAGAGGAAAAAAAAAAAATTCTATATAAAAAAAGATAGGTGACTGGTCCCGCTTTGGCACGTCGACCCCCGTTTAGCTGTAGGGCAAATGGGAAAAAAATTATCCAAATTCGAATAAAACTGGAAAATGGGGAACCTACAAATACTGACACAACGTCGTGGTTACAATTGTATGAATTAGTCTGGTGCTCAGTTGAAATGTTCCCTGCACTGCGGCGGCGCATCAGCGTGCAGAATCCGGCAAAGGTCCCCTTTCAGCCAAAACGGGAGTCGAGCAGCCAAAACACTGGCGGACCGCGATTAAACCCTGGGTAAAGTTTTACTGTGTGGCCGTTGGTCAGGTCGGGGAAAGGGAGGGAAGGTGGGTGGGAGGTAGAGGAACAACAGGGGTTGTGGGGGAGCGAGAAAGGGAAGGAGTTGTCCAGCGGGTGTTATTTCTTGGCTTTTCCACCCTTGGCCGAATTTCGCGGCGGTGTGACCGGACGGCCGGAGCCCATGCCTCCTCCGTAAGAGTAGAGCTTCTTATCTGCAGGCTTGAGGATCTGAAAAGCACAAGGAGAGAGGGGCATAGATAATTGTACACAGGATCTGGATATGAATCCCATTTACAGGATAAATTTCTGAATTCAGGCCATGTTACATTTTAGAATATATTTGCTGCTATTTAAAATGTTAATAATAAATACTATTCATACAGATACCTTCCTT
Source organism: Denticeps clupeoides (assembly GCF_900700375.1). Lineage (NCBI taxonomy): Eukaryota > Metazoa > Chordata > Actinopteri > Clupeiformes > Denticipitidae > Denticeps > Denticeps clupeoides. Next base: position 67,802 of record NW_021630122.1, read on the forward strand.
TTCAGACAAACTGACTAAATAATTGACCAAAGGATGGGCAATATATATCAAATATATTGCAAGTGCAATGCCGTAAAAAGAGTTTATATTGTGACTATAAGGTTACACGCTTTCAAAGACATTAATTGGAGATGGACTACTTGAGATACTTGATATTTAGCATTCATAGTGATTTAGAGGACATTTCCAGGTATGGAGACACTAGCCCTACATAGACCACAAAACAGCAAAGCAGTTTTATACACAAGACAACACTATATACTCATTCTAAAAGTATACTTTATGTACAGTGAAGGAATACAGAATTCTGCAATGACCTTTTTTTTCTTTCTAAATATCGCGCCCAATAGTGGACTTTATGGAGATTGAGTTGAAGCTGAACATTTACCACACAGTTCGGCTTCGTATTCCTCTCAAGCACAGAGCATAAGAGGCTGATGCCAGCATTGCAATAGATTTGTTGGAAACCAAAAAAAAATAAATAATTTAAAAGAGCTAATAAAAGTAGTTCTGATACCTGGAAGGAGCACATAAGTGTCTCATCTACGCTCATCATGGCCCCCGCATTGTCGAACTCCCCGCAGTAGTTGGGAGCAGAAAACAGAGTCACCAGCTGTCTCTTGGCAAAGAACTCATAGCCATCTTCAACCACCTGCAGTGGAGCAGAGGACAGAATTAAACCCAGATGATTGACAGACCCCACCCCTCACCTAAAGTGATGCCTGTCTGCTGACCTGATGTGCCCTGCATATGAGGTCCATGTCATGTTTGTGCAGAAATTTGGCCACCACATCAGCACCGAAGGTGAAGGAGACTCCGCGGTCGTTCTCACCCCAGCCCATCACATCCTTGTCTGGGTCGGCCCACAGCAAGTCACACAGCAGACCCTGGTCGGGGACATCAGTAGGCCTCATGACACGCCGCACCTGCTCCATCGTCTGCAGGTCTGGAGACAGGCCTACCAACAGAACAGTGTTGTACATTTGACTTTCTCGGCAGATGATGTGAGGGCCAGATGCTCATTTAAAATACAATATTATTGTATCTTAAGTAATATATCATGTGATTATTTAATTAATATTAATCCAATTTATGACAAGGTTCTGCGGAAACCCTGTATGCATGCATGTATGCGTATGTATATATATAGGGCCTAGCTAAATCAAGTGAGCAGTAACCATGAATATAGAAAGAAAAGAAAGAATATAAAAATCAACATTAGAATCCTAACGCAATCCTAACCCAGCGTATGCACACCCACCTCCATGGCAACAGAAGATTTTCTCATCTACGATGGCAGCCACAGGTAAACAGTTGAAGCAGTCTGTAAAGGTCTTCCACAGCTTGATGTTGTACCGCCTCTTGCCTACGGGAGCAGGAAGCAGAACAGCAGGTATGAGGCATGCCTTCTCAAGTAGGCCTGTGACCAGTGTGGTAATGTACATGAGGACAAACGACATGGGTACTTACACTCATCATAAAAGCCATAGATACGGTTGATGGATGCGCACTCATGGTTGCCGCGGAGCAGGAAGAAGTTCTCGGGGTATTTGACCTTGTAGGCCAGCAGAAGACAGATGGTCTCCAGGCTTTGCTTGCCTCTGTCAACGTAGTCGCCCAGGAACAGGTAGTTACTCTCGGGTGGGAAGCCCCCATACTCAAAGAGGCGCAACAGGTCGTAGTACTGTCCATGCACGTCACCTGCAAACGAGGAACACCATGAGCACCATGTCTGAATAAACGGAACGGCGCTTCACTGGTAGCTGAACATGAGCAGGGATTAGTGGAAATGAGGGCTAAAAAATAAATAAATAAATAAAAACTATTTCTTATTGTCTATTAGGAAAACCATAAATACTCATCTCAACTTTTATTACATCTGTAACGTAAAGTTGGTAGTAGCCTAGCGCATAACACAATGGATGTCTCCAGGGGGACTGTCCCTGTCACTACTGACTGCAAGTTGGTCTGGATATGGGGGCCTGATAAAAGCAGTGTAAAATGTAAAATGGCTGCATCTGCATAAACTGCATAAAAAAAAAAATAAAAAAAACTTTCAATTGCAGACTGGAAGTGAGAGTGTTGCAGGGTCGATCTCCAGCTCAATAAAACGCTCCTTGAAGAACACCGTGGTCTGTAAGCAAACACGTTATCACGCCAGCCGTGATGGGATTTTTTTATAGATGTGGATTCAGACAGGTTTTCCCTCCGGTCGCCCATCATCTGCTGCGTTATATGGAACATTTGCTGCCGAGGCAACAGTCATAGCAACGCTGGCAGATAATCGCATTAGTAATAAAACCTGCACCCGCTGTCAAAACTCACCGGCTCAGACCCCGAGTGTCACCTTACCAAAGCGGTGTGACACCAGTGCTGCTGCATGCAACGTCATGTTTCGGAAGTAATTAACAATGGGTGGGGAGAGGAAGGAGAGAGAGAAAAAAAAAAACCCTACATGGTCTGATAAATAGGGCTAAAAATGTACAGCAGAACTCCTAGCATGCCAGAAACGCTCTCGCAACATAATGCATGGTATGTTCAATTAGGGCCTTCAAGCTGCACTTTATGATAAGTGGTTCGTTTAAGAGGCTAGATCTGGACGGGCTTGGAAGGAGTCCATTGCGGCGCAAGGAACCGGCATGGATTTCCTTTCGCTTGCGCGAGAAGCACCAGAGGGAGCTTTAATGGCTGCAGAAAGCGCCGTCAGAGGCGATTGATCTACGCCCATCGCACTGGCCTTCCCCCGGGCGTCTCGTCCTGAGGGACTCACCGCAGATCTTGAGAGGCGCCTCCAGCTCCAGCAGGATTGGCTGGCTGAGGAAGATTTCCCGGGACTTGAGGCAGAGGCCGCGGATCTCGTTCTCCGTCAGCTGTACATTCTTCCCTGGCCGAGAGCCCTTAACTGTAAAAATAAGGCAAAAATAAATACGATTAGGAGCGACCGACACCTCAACAATGGTCACTGGGGGAACCAAAAAATGTAAAACTCTGATCTGTGGCTTCAAAGCACATCAGATGTCTGAAACCCATTTTTTTTTTTTTTTTTCTGGACACAAAAGGAAGCAGAAAGCTGCCAGGTGCTGCTTTTATCTGCATACAGTCTCTCCACAATAGAGAGAGAGAGAGAGAGAGAGAGAGAGAGAGAGAGAGAGAGAGAGAGAGAGAGAGAGAGAGAGAGAGTGTGTGAGCGAGCACACTGAAACCCGGGCAGCTCTTGCGCAGGGCAAACCGAGCCGCGGCGCTGATGTAATGGGAGTGGAGCCCCGGAAAAAAGCCAGAGCAGCTGGATACGCTTTATGACGATGATCATGAAGAGATCCAGAGCGACTACTGCGGCTCGGGCCCAAACGAACAGAAGAAAACTGAGGCGGAGCCGCGTGCAGCACCTCCCATCCGTGCCTCGTTCTTTCTGGACTTTAACGTAGATTCAATCGCTTGGAATATTACACCGCAAACTAATAAAGAGAGAACTTCCTCCGTAGGCGCCAGAATAAACCATTTGTTCAATTAAACTACTGCTCCAGATTACCTGAAAGGAAAGTTCCACATTTCTTACACACATGAATCCCGATGTATAATTACGAAGCAGGGTAACAAACTGAGAACTTCTGTCTACGAGCGGCGAAGTGAAGGGAAGCGAGCCGAGCGGCGCTGGAACAGGAGTAATGTGGTCACGTGGGTCGGAGCGAGGCTTGTGGGCGTGGAGCAGGGAGCGGCCGCGCATCACTGCAGGTCCTCCTCAGGTCGATACACGGCCAGATGAAAATATAAGACCTCCTCCGGCCCTCCACTCGTCACCTACGGCTGCGTTTCTACTCGCGTGACTCACGCAGGCGGCCGGTTACGCGAGGCGGTGGGCGGTGGAACCGGGAGAGTCGTGGTGGCAACGCCCGTTCCAGCCCACAGCCCCTCTTCTCCCTGCTGCCAACGAGTCTTATACCCCCCCCCTTTCTACATCTGTATGGGCACGAGAAGCCTGGTGTGCTTCACAATTCAATTTTGATTATGATAAATCGTGATCAAATCAACACTGGCGGGGATAACATTTAATATCCATGTGGATCTGGACGAAATCGGCCTTGTGCTCCAATATTCTTGGTTCAGTCTGCCAGGAGTGTGAGTGACTAATTGCCACGCCCATGGTTCGTGACATGGCCCTGAGAACAAGTGCATGCTGGGAAAGCATGCCGTGAAGTGATTGGTCACTAGGGGGGGACCATGGGACAATAAATCAATGTAGTAAAACGTATGGCGCTCCCTATTCTATTGATAACTTAGTATTCTACGTGAACCTATGGCAGGTTCCTGCTGAATGTTGAAGGAGCGGAAGGACTGAGAAAGGGATGAAAATTACAGCCATTTCAGACGTAGTTGTGCTGTTTTTTTTTTTTGCTAGTTAAATCTGCACTTTGAGCCGTTTTTCATGCTGCTAGCGATGACGTTAACGCAATTTTTTACATGTTCTATTTACAGTCACAGTTCACGTTCCGGACAGAACCGTGAAGCGGTGGAGCCCTTGAGCTTGCCGAGGGGGGGGAAAGTGGGTATAAATAGGGCCACGTTTCGCTTTAAACCGGGATTAGGGCCGGCTAAAGCCCTGACAGCGCTTACCCTAAAGTTAGCCGGGGGTGGGGTCAATAAGCGTCAGCGAGCTTAGCACTGTGGTGGGTCAAAGGGCTTTATAAGAGGGAGGGCAGAAACGCGGCATTCGCCACACGGTCGCTGCCCGTCGCAACTTACAGAGGTTGTCCCGCAGCACTTTATAGAATACTCGGCTGCATTTAGTAAGACTGCGAGTAAAAACAGCCATTTCTATTAATAGGTGATCATTTGTGGAGCCTTAATAATGAGGACCTCTAATAAATCCACACACACACACACACACACTCTTCTGCAGATCAAGGTGGCGGCAGGCCCAGAGTAATCCCGACAGGAGCTACACGCCGTTCCGCATAATTGGTTTGGTCCGCACACGGCAAATCACAAGGTCAGCCACGTGGCGAAGCCGGGCACCTACAGCACAAAACCAGCAGGACATCATCAACGGCGCTTCACGCGCAAGCGTCTCCAGGCTGGGTGAGAAGCAATATCAAAAGTTGCATTGTTTAAGGTTCCTTCTCCAGAACAGCGTTAGGCCCCGCGTCCTATTTATCAGTATCCATAGCAACACCGCACAGGGTTTTTTGTTTTTCGGAACGCCCTGGAAAAGAAGTTTGATATCATTCACAGTAATTATGGAGTATTTTCTCATCACCTATAATTAACAATCGCTTAAAAATAAAAAATAAAAATACCTCCAGTGGCCCATTTTCATGTCTTTTTTGGGGGACTAGACAACAGCCCTTATTTAGCCCAAAGAGAAAGCGGCGCGCTCCGAGCGGGTGAAAACCAGGTTGGAGTTACATAACAGGATGTATAAATACGACCATCATCTGGCTTGTTTATTCTGCCCCATGCCTGGCAGACCGTCCTTATCGCAGCCTGACCCGCTTGGACAGAAAATCCCATCTTGCCGGCAAACGCTCGTGGGCCGTTTGCACGTAGAGTACAATAACGACGTGCCGGACAGCAGCTCTGCTGGTTTGCTGCCAAAAATTTTGTCCAGAATCAAGTCGACAAAAGAGCAAAGCCCCATGCTAGCACTGATCAAGTTGTAATCATCTACAGTTTATTCATGTTATATTCATCTAGTTTAAATAGGAAATGGAACTTCAGCTGACAGGAAGTCAAACATTCAACCAACATTTAATCAGCACGGGAGGAGCAGCACAACGAACACGGGGCGAAACAGTTTAATATTATTAACCCGGTTTACACCTCACACCAAGACTCTGGCACTTTTACACTAATTACGTACGATTTACTTTCATTTAGAGTGACTAATGGTTTTGCATTGATCCGATTATATTTTATGGTATTTGTTCCACAAGCACCAATTGCATCTGAAGCATCGATTTTTAAGACCAAATAAACCAAAAGAACCAAGCACTGAGGCTCATTGACTTCCAAATGCTGATATGTATGTTCAAACATAACCAGAAACACACACACACACACACACACACACAGTGTACAGGATGCAACACCAAACAATTCTATAGGAAGCCCTACTGCGCACACTTTAAACCGCTCCAAAGGTGCAGCGCAGCTCATAGGCTAACTGAAGCCTCGTCAGCTAAGCTGTGGACACACACACACCAGCCAAAGCCGGGGATTAACGGTGCATGCTGCAGTTCCAGGCCCTCTTGTTACGCAACACACACTTAACAAGTGGATCAGACATTTGATTACCTGCTTGCTCTGTTATTTTTTTTTTCTTTCTTTCTTTCGGCAGTCACCCAGCTACTGTACCCCAGGGTTGCTATGGGGCAGCACTTAAAAATAAATAAAAAAATAATAAAATGGCAGCGGATCGGTGGGTCGCTGCAGCAATGAGGCTAAAACTCAGACAGATAACGAGGATAAAACAGTCGAAAATAAATATTCCATTATGAAATAAACAAATAATAAAAAAAAAAAAACGTAACAATAGCCGGCGCAGACTTTATTTGTAAGATACTGCAATACTGTTCAAAAGAAAAATGTTAATCCAATTACAAACCTGAAAAAAGGCAGATTAATAATAAAACAGGAAGTGGTAAGGGCACGCATCTACACTTCGGCCTAAGTCTCATCCTACCTTGACTATAAAAGGACAATGCGAGTCATTATGTGAGGTTAAATTTGCAAAGCATGGGTCCATGGGAGCGTTATGAGAAGTGTCGCATGCAGGGCTTCCAACTGGCCCAATACACACTTGATGGGCAGCGATAGTAGACTTTGAGGCTGACATCACGTCTAGCATGGCCTACTTTTAAGATCGGTGAGTCCAGCTTTGCATGCATCCAGTCTAGTCCACAAGTTCACGAGTTTAAACAAGCGAGAACATGCAATGTGCAGAGCTGACGGGAATTGATGTAAACTGCTTACAAAACACGCTATGGTTAAGACAACCACAACCATAAATATGCACACATCGTTCACACGTGGTTCTGAAACTTGCACAAGTTGACTTCACTTATAATTGCCTCCTATTTAATATCGATTACATTGGCATATGGGTCTTAGTACTGGTACTTGGGGAACCAAATATTTTCATACTGAGCTCCTCAAAACCATTGGGACTGTTATACCATATAAACCTAGTATCTAATGGCAGGACTATCCTACTCTGTGAGTGAGAAATAGACTAAAACCTTGCATCATTTTTTGCACCCCTCTGGCGGTGCAAAAAAAACAAGGGGAATATGACCCCCCCCATCTAATGGTTAAGCAACACAAACCAAGGGAGATGTGAAGAACACACAGGAAATTCCAAATCAGATACCTGGGATTCGCAATATAATACCACTTTAGTGTCAAAATGCCCCAAAAGCCCTAAAATCTGGTCTAAATCACCCATCTTGTGGACTCCAGTTACCAAAGTGCCTAAACAGGCGATTTGGAGCAGCATGAAAACGCAGGATCCCAACCTCACTGCTCCAAACCAGGGCAGTGGTGACGCCGACGCCTCAGCAGGACCTAAAATGATTCTAATGAACAATTACAGCGTTTTCACGGGGAAATCTTGCTTTAACAAAGAAGAGACGCCATAAGCTTGAAAAGCGGCACTATATTACGTTTTATAATTTTGTAGATGCATCGCTGCCTTTGCAAGACGCACAGTCACGTGCACGACGTCTTTGCTTAATTGTCTTATTCTGCTGACGCGGTGGCTTCTAAAGATAATAATGTTCAATTGCAGCTCCCGAAAAAAACACCTTCGTCAAAAAAACAAAATTGCATTAAACAATACGGTCCGGGGTAAAGAAAAAGCAGCGCTAAATCTACATGATCTTCAGTGTTTAACCCCGGACAGCAGGGCGTCTCTGTGCTCGACAACCTTTCACGGACGTCCAGTATTCGCCTGCTAATAACGTGGCTTTTGTATATCTGGAACACATATTTACACACACACACCTCGACTGCGAACCACGCTGTTCTCCTATCGAACGCGTCGAGGTAAAAGGACTTAGCAACGCGGCTAACGTTAACCGGTGCGCTAGCGATGTTAGCCAAGATGTTAGCATGTAAGGCAAACCACTAGCCGGCTAACTCTTTACTTTGCGCCGACAAACACCAGCCCTCAAGTTCTTTTTATTAAAAAAAAAAACATTTCCGTCGACGAAAGAACGCCCAACACGACCAGAACACCGGCGGTTTGCGCGCGAAGGGCCGGGAGCCCGCGAGGTCCTCTCACCTTCCAGGAGACGCTGTATGATGGAGTCGATGTTTAACTTGTCCGGCTCCGCCATTTTACACGATTCTCTGAAGGCTTTCTCGGGCACTCGGGCGTCTTTTTTCTAGATCGGTCAAACTAAGGCCCCAACCCAAGACGGGCGAAATATACAAAAAGCGGGTTTCCTGTCAAATTGCAGGTTTATTACTGGCTATATTTCCTTTCGCGTTTGGTTGTTAGCTGCCTCGTTAGCTCTGTACGGCTAGCAGGCTAAATCACCCAGAGCGGTTAGCTTAATGTCTGGTCTCAAGATAGCTACCCGTATTACTTATATACATATACGCGTACCACACACTTCGTTGTGTTGTATATAAAATAAAAAAAACCGCTCAACTAATCTTGTTCTGGTTACTCGGTCCCTTCGATCCTCCCCCGCTCGCGTTATCGTCCGTTCCCCTCTTCCCCTACGGAACCTGAAAAAAGGCCCTGGCTATTCAGAAACGACACCAAGCGAGGAAAAGGCATTATGCGTTTTTTTTTTTTTTTTTTTTTTTCTTTCACGCGTTTCGTAACCCGATTGGTTGGCTTTGATAATTTAAATCCCCATGAGCGATTCCTATTGGCCGTGCGTACGTCGATCCCACTGTGAAACCCCGCCTTAGACCGTACTTCATTACGTCACGTTCACTGGAGAGGGAGGGGTGGTGACGCGATTTAGTTTTAGATTGCAATGATTTTGGACAAAAATAATATATTTTATAATGTTCCAAACACGCTCCAGTTTATGTATATTAAGATGCCATTTGAAAAGTTATATTTGGATGTATGTTTGGATCACACGTTTTACGTGTGAAGAAGGTGGCGTGCTTGAATCCACACAAAAACGAAACCTTTCAACCTGATTAAATCAGCTAAATGGCGCCCTCAAGTTATGACCTGTTGGCATTGCATTTTCCCGGTACGAACCGAGATTAAACGGGTTGGCATCCAAACCGCTAAGGAAGGCTGCCATGGCAACAGAATCGACGTTGAAGGCACGCGGTGTTTTCCAGTTCTACGTCTTTCCCAAATGAAAAAAACATATATATATATATATATATACACACACACACACACACACACACACACACACACACACACACACACACACTTTATTTTTGACTTCTTGGAGCCTTTAGGCAATGAAATGCATGTTTTCACTTTTTCTTGTTTCTACTCTTAAATGAAATGTACATTTGGTAGATGCCCTTTTCCAGAGCGATTTACAACGTGCTTCCAATGTTACCACGATGAAGTGATCAGTTCTGGTTCAATAGGACCCCCAACTATGAATACAATCTTATTATTCACTCTGTTGTAGTTTCTATACATAAGTCAGACAATAAGAAGGTTACAAGTTCATCTAAATATTGTCTAAAGAGGAAGTTGTCGTTTGAAAAATCTCAGTGACTGAGCTGTTCTGACCTCAAGGGGAAGTTCATTCCACCACCGAGGGGCCAAGACGGAGAAGAGTCAGAGTACCTTCAGAGATGGAGGGACCAGGCGAGCAGTACTGGAGGCTCGGAGTATATGAGGTGCAGTGCGAGGTGTAATAAGGAGGGAGCGTAGCAGAGGGGTGGTGTGGGAGAATTTGGGAAGGTTGTAGAGGTCGATGGTATATAGAGATAGATCAGCTAGAAGGGAGTTACATTAATCCAGTCTTGAGATTACTAAGGACTGAACAAGTGTCTGGGTGGCCTGTGTTGATAGATAAGGACGGATTCGTCTGATATTGTAGAGAAGGAATCTACATGAGCGGGAAAGATTGCCGATGTGAGTCGAGAAGGAGAGTTGGTTGTCTATTGTTACTCCAAGGTTGCGGGCAGTGTAGAAGTTTGCAATGCAGCCACTGCAAAACACAGGTATGAATCCACAATTTGTTTGCTTCTGTGTATTTTCCTAACAACATATTGTAATTTGATGAATTCCCAAAAACATGGACATTAATGTTTGGGGGATTGGAGACACATTTGTACATCCCACACTGAAGGTTTTCAGCGTCATATTATAGACTTAAGAAAACCGCACATTCTACCGCCTGGGTACACGGGGAGGGTTGTGTCAGGAAGGTTCATTCAGCATAAAACCTTTTTTTAAACTATATATAGTTTAAACCTAAAAGGACTTCAGAACAGGGGTCACCAACCCTGGTCCACAGCTTAGATCTTTCCATGTGCCACCACGCCTGGTTCAACTCAAGAACTGGGTGAGCTAATGAAGGAAAACACAAACACGTGCAGGACAAGTGCCTTCCAGGACCAGGGTTGGTGACCACTACTTCAGAAAGTGCCTCACATTTTGAGAAGGAGGTAGGAAGGGTGAAGTTATTGCCATTGTGAAACACTGCCCCCAATGAAATGTGTTTAGAAATTTGTCCTCTGCTTTTAACCCATCCCCCATAGTGAGCAGTGGGCAGCCATGAAAGTCGCCCGGGGAGCAGTGTGTGGGGACAGTGCTTTGCTCAACCTTGGAACCTTGGCTTTGGGATTCTTTGGGATTCGAACCCAGAACCGATTAATCAGAACCAGGACCCGCTATTCCACCACTGTCCCAGTTCCTATGCCCTTTCAATCGTAAATGTTTTGGGGTAAACCTTTAATTCATTTGTTATGTCCAGTTTTTGCAACCCAAGATGCAAAGTTTCCAAGAAATTTCTAAGAATATAATTTGATACTATGAGAGACCATTTGCCAAACCCAGAAACTGTTAGTCAGACATGCCTCAAGGCCTTGCTGACGTATACCGATCACCCTCCCCAAATAGCACCCCTATCCTTTCCCACGTCAAGTTTCGACAGATCAGGCAGAGGCCCAAGAGGAGTCTTGTTTAAAGAAAAATCATGGAAAATGGGAATGTGTGATTCACAGTCCCACCCAGTGACTGCCATGATACTGGAACGTTATGTTCAGTGTTTTAATTGATGTTCGGATATTGTGTGCTGATCTAATTACTTTTGATATTCTATTAAAGAAGATATATGAAGACCTGCAATTGAAATGCTCTCAGCACGTAAAACCAGTGTTTTAGGTAATCAAGCCACTAGATTTTGGCAAAAAATAAATATCAAACAATTATATAAAAAAACAATTTATTGCCCTCTTACCCTCTTAAACATTCAGTCTGTACTGCCCTTTAACGAAATATATAGTTTGCATTTGAAGAGTTTAAAGGTCTTAATTTAATAAAGGTCTTAATTTAAAATAAAAATGTATAAGTGGGCGAAATTAGTGACACACAGCAAAAGGATAATAATTTTGTCTTGATTATGTAATTTTTGTACTCATTGGAAAAAAATTCAACTAATAACCCAGCCCTATTGGATACAATATTTGTACTGTATATGACATTTCATCAGACACATCATTTATTCAGTTATGAACGACAAAAAAAGAAACATTTTCCACTGGAAATGCCATATACTCTCTTTGGCGAGGAAAACAGGGAGCAACAGGACAAGTCCAGTCTCGCCATGATGTACATCTATCGCTTACCCCCAGACACACCCTAACACCACACTGCGCATTCCTTTAAAAGACCCAGCGACACCCCTTCCCTCGACAGTGCACTGCAGAAGAGAGGCACGCGACACAGTCAGGACTTCACAAAGAGTCTCCCACCAAGACAAAAGGGCCACATTTGGAGGTAAGGAACTCTTTATGCAAATAGAAAATATATTAAAAAGATCTATATATTTAAATTGCTACAACTTATGGTTAAAATGTCATTTTGAAAACGGTGGCTTTTTAGCACAATAGGCACCTATTTATAATGGGTAAAGCAAAGGAAAACTTGAAGTACTAACGTATTTAAAAGATGTTCATCATCTCTTATGTCTGGGTGATGATGTACTAATTATCTGGGTTTTTTTCTCTAACATGCTATTCAGACATTAAGTTATATTTTTTGTAACCATAACATTACAACAGTAAATTTTAGTCTTAAAAAGTCTTAAAACATCCGACAGGCCAAATATATTTTCACACTTGGTCAAAAATAAGAGTTGCCTTTCACAGCGAAATAAAAAATTCTATTTAATCAATTACTTTTTTTGTGTCCTTCCTACTTCTATATTAACAAAACAACTAAAAACTACATTATTATGTGAATAGTTTTTTAAAATGATGTATACACTTTTCTATACTGTACAAGGAACTAAGGAATATTTGAATGAAAGGGAATTGCTGGACACGGGTCAGCCATGAGAAATATGGTGAAATATGGGAATGTGAACGGATTAGATGGGTGCAAGATTTGATCTGATTCCACAAACATCCCTGGCTTGGGAGTGGCCCCCTTTCAGCAGGAGGGAGCTGCAGGTGGAGGTGTGAGACTGGGCATGACTCGGCTTGAACGTAGCCCCGAGCGGAGCTTTGCTGTTGTCTCTGTACCCGTAGCTCAGAGCTATGAATTCATGTAGAGGCCTGTCGGCGGTGAACTCCGACTCACGTAGTGTTTTGCATGCTCGCAGGTTATTATTAAATGTTAACCATTTACAACAAACATGTTGTTTTTCTTTCCTTGTCTACTCTTCAAATAAAAAATTCCCAAAATGGGTTGCATCATTGTGCATAACTGTAATTATTGTCTCAAAATGTATAATGGCTGCAGAGCATTAAGCAATGTTCTCCAGCAGTGGAGGCAGCAGAGCATTGCTGGCATTGAGCTTTTGACTTGATCTTGTCCTCTCCTGTCTTCCAGCATGGCTTCCTCTGGCATACAGATCGTGTGTGTTGCCCTGACGGTCCTGGGATTGGTCGGTGCGATAATCACCTGCATCCTGCCTCAGTGGAAAGTGTCTGCATTCATAGGAGACAACATAGTGACAGCGCAGGTACAGACTTTCCAACCATCAGCAGATGCAGAGCATGGTTCAGAGATGATTCTGCAAATGTACCTGCAAAGCTAACAGCTAAACTATAGTTACTTGATGTTCCTCTACTTTTCTGTAAGTTGTGTAATTCCAACTGTTTTCCTTCAATCCATAGAGCACATATGAAGGCATCTGGAAGTCATGTGTGGTGCAGAGCACTGGGCAGCAGCAGTGCAAAGACTACGATTCCCTGCTGGTCTTGAGCTCCGACCTACAGGCGTCACGTGCCATGACGATCGTATGCTGCCTCCTCAGCGGCCTCGCCCTCCTCATCATCTTCGCCGGCTCCGACTTTACCACCTGCGTGCAGAACGAAGACATCAAGCCCAAGATCTGCTTGGCGGGTGGCATCATGCTGCTGGTTGCCGGCCTTTTGATCATCATCCCTGTGAGCTGGGTGGCCAATCAGGTGGTGCAGAACTTCAACAACGTCTTAGTCGCGCAGGCGCAGAAGAGAGAGCTGGGCGCCTGCATCTTCATCGGCTGGGGCTCCGGCGTGCTCATGCTGCTGGCCGGAGGCCTGCTCTGCTGTTTCAGCCGTGGATCCAGAGGATCCAGCACCACCGTCAAGTACTCCACCCACCCCTCTGCCCCCAAGAACTACGTCTAGATCCAGGCAGGGATTAGTTATGAAAGGATGGAAATGGTGGGACAGAGAGTAGGAGTCGTTGCTTCCTAGATCCTCCCTAGGGGGCAGCGTCTCACACTCGATTCACTGGGTCGTGTAATTAACGCTTAGCTGATACATGGTGGTGGGGTCTCCTTGTCTGTAATCAAACTTCAAAATGATGGAGAGGTCAGGTGATCCAGTAATACTCAGGTTTTTGAAGCATTTCAGGTGTAACATGTCATGTGGAAGGTAGATGTTGTACATGAATTTCAGGCAACTCACTGTGTAATGGCCAATGTAACTACTGTACTTGTCTATAATACTTACGTTAATCAATTGTTTAATTGCTTCTGATTGCTTTTTAGTCGAACACACTGTTAGTTTCTGTTTTACTACCCTAACGTTTGTAGATGTACAATTTGATTGGAACAAAATTGTGCATCAGGTATATGTACTAAAAAGATTTTTTTGTAATAAAAGTTTTTTTTTTATGTTGTCAACATGCATATGCACTTCAAAGGGTGGAAGGGGTCTTCAAAAACAGACAAAACATGAGCAGAATAAAAATAACATACAGATATATAAAATATAGATTAAATGTATATATAATTTTAGCTCCCACACAAAGCCCCACGTGTGTCTCGTCCGTGAGCTGATGGTGGAAGGAAGCGCAGAGGTGGGACATTTTATTAATCATTCCACATAAAATGTTGTAGCCTCCGAATGGCGCTCAGAAGCGCCTTTTAACCACCTTGCTGTCATGCAGATTGGTGCCAGGTGAGTCTCCAGCTGAACCCTATCGTGACAGAGCCCCCCCTCCACGGGCTACGTCCTCAGAGCCCAAGCACCACCATCAGTGGAGGAGGTGGGGTGGACAGCGACAACCACAGGGTTCCTTCCCTAGCCTATGCTTACACATTTTCCTTCACACTTCCCTCCTTTTGATCATGCTATGATCACAAAAATGGGCAAAAATGTTTTAATGTAAATTGATAAGTAAATAATAATACTAGAAACATCAAAGTGTACCACACCAGCAAGGGTTTAAGGTAACTTATCAGAGGCAGTCGCATGAAAAACAAGGTAACAAGATATAGAAATGATATGTCTGTGCTGTCCTCATCTGAGGAGTAAGAGTCAGAGCAGGATACATCATTATGTACAATAGCTTCATCATTGTCATAATGGGTCTGTTGGTGAAGTTGACAGTAGAGAAGATGGAGAAGACTTTTTTTTACCTATGGCGGTATCGATTAATCTGACTAACAACGCTCTAATTCAGGGGATACAGCAACCACCACAGAGGAGAATACGGCGCAGGTTCCTGACATTAGATAATAGGAAACGGGACATCGGTACCACTACTATAAGCCCATAAGTAAAACAACCAACAGTAACTATGTAGGGGCATGCCGGGCGGCACCAGGCTTGTCTCTGTTTAGTTCACAGTTATAAGTAGGTTTCGTCCAGAAGGTGTCAGGTTATGTAGGGGACTGTTGCGCCCAATCAGTAGTAGTGTAGAAGCTCCAATCATATCAGGGAGGATCTGCTACTAGGGTGGACAAGGACATGTGCAGTTGCTCATATTGGGCTTAAGGAGAGGGCAGAGTTGGTGGGGGCAGGGGTGGGGCTGGGTGTCGGCTTGTCGAAGTGTTCATGCCACAAAAGGATGCGGAGCATAATAATGAGGTTGATGAGGAGAAAACAGCACATGGTTCCTCTCAGGGAGGCGAAATATATGCGAAAGGGATGCCAGGGGCGAGGTTGATCCATGATGAGTTGAGTTGGTGACTTGGCACGCCACATGTTGCAGTAAGGACACAGATTTCCTTACTGATCTTGCTCGGGTGCGCTGTCTGCTTGAGTTGGAGGACCTTCTGGTGGATCCACATGGCTCTCTCTGCAATCTTGACTGCAGTATGAGTTGTCAGCAGGATCTGGAAGGGTCCCATCCAGTGTTGATGGTTCCACTTTTGCCTCCGAAAGCTTTTAATTAAGACGAAGTCTCCTGGCTGAAAGTGATGGAGTTGGATCTCAGCTGGCTGTGGAAGGGCAACAACAACTGGGAAAGACGTTTGTTGAGAGACACGCAATAGGTTAACATGTCATTCTCACACAGGGCGGTGTTCAGTGTTAGGTGGCGTTGCAAACAAGATTTAATATGGACTCAAGCCAACTCTGTTTCTTTTTCTCATGCTCATGTACATCAGGACAAGAGGTTGCGCTTTAACCCAATTAAGACCAGTGTCAGCACTGCATTTAGCCAGTTTGTTTTTTAATGTGCCATTCTCTATTTCTACTGTAGTGAGTTGAGTGGAAGAAGCAGAGTGTGCCTGAACCTGAGTCTAAAGAGGAAGTGGTGAACGTGCTGCAGTCTTTGCAGCTGCATCCGCCATTGCATTTTCAGGAAAGAGTGGTTCCTGACTGTTATACATCATGAAAAACATGCATAGAGAATGAAAATAATAATGTCAAAGACATTTTTTGAGCGGTGTAGAAGCAACAGTAATATCAAACTTGCGCTGGTATCCAATTGGTCCATTTGTGTAGGGGGGCGTGTCAGTCAGTGCCTCCTTCATGGGCTCAACTAGGCAAACACCATGTTCACACTAATGATGTGCAAAAGAAACCTTTTTCGTTATTCAAATCATGATGTGTGTAGAGAAAGAGACTTTGTTCTCTCATTAGCAAGACAATATTGATCTCCGTCTGTAAATCTTTGCTTACAGGTGATCATTCATTCATTTACACACTTGGGAGAAACAGGTCTTGCACATCTATAGACATCAACACTCACTTGACTGTCCCTGTAACTACTCATTGTAAGAGCCTCTGCATAAGGACAGTTGCCGCAAATGTAAATGTGTTATTACTGAACAAATCAGTGATTCCATCATTCTAACAATTCCAGTGAACCATACGACATGATTACGTATGACATACGAAATGAATCGCTGAAAAGTTTTGTTTCTGTCACGACTACGGACTTACGGGGGAAGGAAGCGCAGAGGTCTGACATGTTGGGAAGGGGGTTTTATTAATACAAACAATAAAGAAATACAAATAAACAATGGCGCGGTGGCCGAAAACAATTTAACGTAAATAATGAACTGAAACAAACCCGTAGGCGTGTGGCGATTGCCAGAACTCAAAACACAAAACTAAATCAGGTCAAGTTCGTGCAGAGAGTTCACGAAAATGCCAGCGACCCCGAACGGGCGGAAACTTCCGGCATTTATGGGGCGTCAGGATTGGGTTCCGGTGTGGAGCCCAGCTGCAGGCAATCCTGACAGAGCCCCCCCTCCAAGGGCTACGTCCTCGGAGCCCCAACAGTACCATCAGTGGAGGCGGCGGGGCGGACGGCGGCAACCACAGGGCTCCTGCCCTGCTGTATCCTCCCCTTGGAGGACCCGGTCCCTCGGGCTGGCTCCCCGGCGTGGTCAGGCGTGGCGGCCCCGGTCCCTCGGGCTGGCTCCCCGGCGGGGTCAGGCGTGGCGGCCCCGGTCCCCTCGGGCTGGCTCCCCGGCGGGGTCAGGCGTGGCGGCCCCGGTCCTCGGGCTGGCTCCCCGCGGGGTCAGGCGTGGCGGCCCCGGTCCCTCGGGGCTGTCTCCCCGGCGGGGTCAGGCGTGGCGGCCCGGTCCCTCGGGCTGCTCCCGGCGGGTCAGGCGTGGCGGCCCCGGTCCCTCGGGCTGGCTCCCCGGCGGGGTCAGGCGTGGCGGCCCAGGTCCCTCGGGCTGGCTCCCCGGCGGGGGTCAGGCGTGGCGGCCCGGTCCCTCGGGCTGGCTCCCCGGCGGGGTCAGGCGTGGCGGCCCCGGTGCCTCGAGCTGGCTCCCCGGCGTGGTCAGGCGTGGCGGCCCCGGACCCTCGGCCTGGCTCCCCGGCGTGGTCCCGCTTGGCGGCCCCGGACCCCTCGGCCTGGCTCCCCGGCGTGGTCCCGCTTGGCGGCCCCGGACCCTCGGCCTGGCTCCCCGGCGTGGTCCCGCTTGGCTGGCCCCGGACCCTCGGCCTGGCTCCCCGGCGTGGTCCCGCATGGCGGCCCCGGAACCCTCGGCCTGGCTCCCCGGCGTGGTCCCGCATGGCGGCCCCGGACCCTCGGCCTGGCTCCCCGGCGTGGTCCCGCATGGCGGCCCCGGACTCCCGTACCTGCACACAATAATCAGGGCCGATCCATCTGGGTACATGTGGGCCCTGTCTCCACACGTCCCCTCTGACACTTCTTGTGTCACCCCCTGCACCGCGCAGGGAGATTGTCCCAGAGCCTCCGGCGACTGTTCCAGGCACCCCAGGCTGGTGCCTTCTGGGACTATGCAGCCCCTCTCGCTGCACGGCCCTGGTGCCAAGGGGGGGGCATTGCCAGACCATCCGGCTAGCCCCTTCTGCGTCCGTTGGGACAAGCAGGCCCTCTTCCTGCCTGTCCCAGCTGGGTCCTCATGCCTACCCGGGGGCTCTATGGCGCTCCACCCCTCTGGAGGCAGACGCAGGCCCATGCCTGGCCCGCCCTCCTCACTGGCTACCGGAGGACCCAGCGCCATCGCTTCCCCACCTCCCCTCCCCTCAGGAGGAGTCCCCAACCCGAACTGCACCCCCCCAAAAAATTCTTTGGGGGAGCACCCCCCCCGGCTGGACTTAGGGGTACCTTGGGGCTTGTCCACCTCGCCTTGGACCAGCACATTCGGGTCAGGAACCTCCTCCCTGGGGTTCGGCTCCGCGGCTGGGTCGCCATCTGGTGGACACAAAGAGGGGAAGTGGGGGCGACATACGGACACATATGTCACGCACACACACACAGACAGAGACAGACAGAAGAGAGGGTCGTCTAGTTCCCTCTCTGAGCACTCCGGGACCTCCTCAGGGGGCACAGCCAGTATCTCGGGAGGCGCGACCTTCTCGTCGCCCGCCAGTGCTTGGTCTTCTTGCCCCGGATCCTGACTGGCGCTGGATGTGGTGGAGGGGCAGAGTTCGATCCCTGGCTCAGGCTCAGGCCGATCAAACTCCGCCCTCAGTCTCTGCTGGAAGTCCCGAAAACTGCTGTCTGTCTCTCCCTGCTGCCAGAGGGTTGTGCTCCAGCCCCATGCTGATCCAGTCAGACACGTGAGGATGGTAGTGATCTCGTCTGTGTCTGCTGCCCCACTGAAGGGTCCCGGGACAATTGGGCCGTCCCACACGGGGCTGGGCACGTCGCTGGAGATGGTGGTAGGTGTGTGGTGTGGAGGGGGGTGGACGTCCTCTCCAGCAGGTGTGGACGCTGGTGCTGCGCTGCCATTTTGCTGGGGAACGTCCGGGCAGAGGGAAGGCGGGTCGGCGACTGGAGCAGGAATGGAGGATTCCCTGCGAGGCAGTCCCGGCAGCGCAGTTGCTGGCTGGCGACCTCCCGTCGCCCTCTTCCACCAGCTTTCCTCACACTGCTGGGAGGGACGTGGGTTTCCACGGACCTCGTGAGGATCCTGGATGGGCGCGATGGGCGGAGCCATCCCGGCACCGACTGCCCAAACGGCGTCATCCTGGTCGTCGTCCGTGTCCACCTCGTACCCCCGGAAGTCACATGGGTCATCACGGACGCCGCGATGATCTCGGACGCGCACGCTGGGCGGAGCCATCCCGGCACCGACCGCCCACCGAAAATCCACGTCATCATCGCTTTCGTCATCCGTGTCCTCCCACCGGTGACTCCAAGGGTCGTCCACCCTGCGGACATCCTGGACCCATGGCGCGATAAGCTCCCATGGGCAGTACTCTGGCCATTCGGGCTGGAGGCTGCCCACCTCCTCGCTGGAGGAACGCCGCCGTTGTTGTTGCCGCTTCTCACCCCCCTGGAAGTGACGTGGGTCCCCACGGACCTTGCGACGATCGCAGACTGGTGCGATGGGCGGAGCCCAACTCTCGTCTCCTGTGCTCTCGTCGTCGTCCGTGTCGTCCCAGTCCACGGGGAGTCTTGCCAGCAGAGCGCAGAGTTCTTGGCTCGACATGGCGAAGATCGTGGGGGTCGCATCTTCTGCGCTCGCTGCCCACGTCACTTCCTCGCTGCTGCCGACGCCAACGTCCTCGCTCCGCCCACTCACCCGCCGACGTTTCCCGGGGGTGACGTCATCACGCGGCGCCGCGTACCACGGCTTCTCGGGGAGAAAACGCTCCACCAGAACGGGCGGCGCGTCTCTCCCCTGGCGTCCGCGTTCGCCGCGCCGGGCTGCGTCCTTCGCGGCGTTTCTTCTCCTCTGCTTTCCACCTCTGCGCTTTTGGGTGGGTCGCTGGCATTCTGTCACGACTACGGACTTACGGGGGAAGGAAGCGCAGAGGTCTGACATGTTGGGAAGGGGGTTTTATTAATACAAACAATAAAGAAATACAAATAAACAATGGCGCGGTGGCCGAAAACAATTTAACGTAAATAATGAACTGAAACAAACCCGTAGGCGTGTGGCGATTGCCAGAACTCAAAACACAAAACTAAATCAGGTCAAGTTCGTGCAGAGAGTTCACGAAAATGCCAGCGACCCCGAACGGGCGGAAACTTCCGGCATTTATGGGGCGTCAGGATTGGGTTCCGGTGTGGAGCCCAGCTGCAGGCAATCCTGACAGTTTCATTCATCATTAGTGTGAACATGGTGCTTGAAGACTGACACGCCCCCCACACAAATGGACCACTTGGATAACAATGCAAGTCTGTTTATTACTGTTTATTATTCATTTTATTATGTGATCATCTGCACTGTCTTATGTAATTATTTTTTTAATGTTTGCCTTATGGTTTAGATAGGTGATGCTCAAGAAAGTCAAGGAGATTACAATCATTTGTTCTTTATAGATTTGCACAGACAGACATATTTTTTAAATCACTTCTTCTCTTTTATGGCGTCCGCATAGCTGAATCCTGTTCTCCGAGCTCCTCGATAAACATGCCCACCCATGTGGGCATTCCCTTGTGAAGCTTCTAGAAAACTATATAGTTTTATTTTCATTTCTTCAGTCTTCTTAAGTTGCAAACACAGTTCTTTCTCCCTTTTGAGGAGGATCCTCATGGTTTCCTCAATCTCCCTCCTCTCGCTTTCATTATTTATGTACTTGAAATGATATTCCAGTTCGTTCCTGGTACCCGTTTCTTTGGCGAGCATATTTTCAAGTTCTTCTTGTTTTCTGTTTTCAACATCTCTTTCAGCTGCCAGCTGTTCAAGTTCCTCTTTCATTTGCTGGAGCGTCTCTTTGTGGAAACTTTCTTTGCTCTTCAGCTGTTCACAAAACTTTGTCTCCAAGAGAAGCCTCTCTGCCTCTTTCCTGCTTGCTCTTTTTGCTTCAAGCTCTCTTTCAACTTTCTCTCTCCTAATCTGCTCATCTGCCACTTTACTTCTCAGCTTTTCCAGCTCCTTCTTCTCGTTCTGTAGTGTCTCTTGGTAAAGAGTCTGCTTTCTCTCCATCTCCACCTGCTTACAATTCTCTCTCGCATCACAGAAACGCCTTTCTGCTTCTTCCCTCTTCTGTCTCTCCATGTTCAGATGGGTTTCAAGCTCCTTACATCGCTGGAGATCTTGATCTTTTTCTGCTTTCAGTCCTTCTCTTTTTTCATCCTCAATGTCCTGTGTGGCATGTTGTCTGTCTCTCTCTAGCTTCAGGTCTTCACGCAAAGCCAGACTGGTCAGTTGCGTGTCCTGCATAGCCATCTTCAGATGCTCATTAGAGGCAGAGAGCATCTCCTCCATTTCTTTATGATGTCTGAGATCCCTTTCCAAGAATACCTCCATTACCCCCTCGAGTTTGTGTATCAGTTTAGTGAATGCTTCAACATGATTCATCTGAACTGAGTTCAGGTCAGTCATGTTGGGCTCAGCAGAACCTTTCTCCCTGCAGAAGAAACGCTTGATCCTATTAGCTAACTTCTTCCGAATCGGCATAACTCTATCTCTGTAATGAATTCTCAAATATCTGAAATAATTTTTTTACTTGTAGGCTCGCTGCTTAAATAGAGAAATAACTGGTTAATAGCTGGTTCACTAAATATACTAAAGAACAAGGGCAAAGAAACAATGTGATTGGCTGGTTTTGTTCAGCTGATTTCACTAAAGAACAACAGCTAAGAAACAATGTGATTGGCTGGATGACATATGACATTGTAAAACACTGCATCACAACACACGATGACACAACAAAATGTGTCTGCATTTAACCTTTATACGATCATATGTACTGTATTATTAAATTATTGTAATGTTTTTTTTTATGTCAGACCAGCTGTTTCAAATATTTGATGCTTAAGAAAGTCAAGGTGACTTCATTCATCTTTTCTAGAGATTCTTTATTTACGGGTTTCGTTCAGCTGATTAAACTAAAGAACAAAAACTAAGAAACAATGTGACTGGCTGCATGACATGACAAGACATTGCGGCACAACACACGGTGACACAACGAAATGTGTCTTCTGATTTAAAAATCAATAATACAGTACATATGATCGTATAATGGATCATATGTACTGTATTATTAAATGATGTTTGTCGTATGTCAGACCAACTGTTCCAATTGTGTCATGCTTAAGAAAGTCAAGAAGACTTCTTTCATCTTTTCTATAGATTCCTTATTTACACAAATAAAATAAGCATTTAATCGCTCTTTCACACCCGCTCCCTTCACCCTCGTGACATCCACATAGCTTTGTCTTGTTCTCCAACCTCCTGTCACGATGGTTGGCCATAGCAAACAGTAGATCTGGAATGATGGCTGGAAATGGCGAAGAAGAAGGACACATATGCACGACGTCACGATACAGGGGTTTGATACATGGTGAACAGGACAGGGGAGACATCACGTAACAATGACCGCGAACAGGGCACCTTTATACAATCATAAACAGGTGAAAACAATCAGGAAACATAACAACAAGTGCAGTGGTTCCAACCTTTTCCCCCTGAAGCCCCCCTGCTGGTGTCCAGGAGTCTGCACGATTATACAGTTTCCATTATCATTTTGGGTGTGTTATTGGAATTTTTTTAATTCAATGTTTACAAATATGATTTTGGTAACCTCAGCCCACCGAGAATTGGTACAGAATTGCTAAAATTTAATCATATTTTTTATAATTATTACTGCATTTATTTGCCCTTGTCCTGTAATGCCTGGTGTTCCACCAGGTGGCGCAGTAAGCGCAGCGATATGATTTTGCGGAGCCCAGGCTGCTCTCTATTAACCCTCTGCTACTGCTTTGAATCCGTCTGCAACGACAATGAAACCAAATAAAAAAAATGTTTTTTGCCGCTCCAAATTAACCAGTCTGGTTAATTAGCAAAAAAATTTTGTCGTCACTTTTGGTGGAAAAATACAATTTTATTAAAACACGTCAAAATCCCCTTCCGGCGCCCACAATGTGTCTTTTTTTTTTACTGGAATTAGAGCATGAGCAATAACAATATTCTCAAGAGGAACTGGTGATTTGCAGCCAGCGGGGCATAGGTGGAAGAAGTTTGTTACCCAAAGTAATGTTTAAACTGAGCCCAAATTCTGAGAGAAGTCTTAACAATTCTATTCTTGGCATAAGGTAAAGTGGAAGACAGAATAGGAGAGTGCACTAAAGCTTTCAGATATACAGGTTTGACCAAATTTGCGTCTATTGCCAATCAATTGAGTTGAGCATTTGATACTTTGGACTGAAGCCAGTATTTGAGGATCCAAATATTAGATGCCCAATAATGAAACCCAAAATATGGTAAGGCTAACCATTTGACTGTTTTCTTGGTCTTTCTAAGTACTGTCTGCATAGTCTCGGAACCTTCTTATTCCAGATAAACTCAGAGATAACAGACTCAACTTTTGGAAAAAATTACTGAGGCAGAAATATTGGTATGCATTGAAATAAGTAAGAAAAATGTGGTAGAATATTCATTTTCACTGTATTAACACATGCAGTCAGGGACAGATTAAAAATGGACAACCGTTCACAATCCTCTCAAACCTTAGACAGCAAGGCAACAAAATTAGCCTCAAAAAGATCCTCAGATTTAGTGGCAACACAGATACCAAGATATGTAAATATGTCTGTGAAGATTCTGTCACGTGACAAGATTTGTAAAGTTATGATGGGCAATTTTGAAGGGTCAGCTATAAAGCAATACTAATGGGAACATGAAATTTGGTGACGTATAGAACATGTTGAAAAATTAGCATGTAAGCATGGTAATGCTACCTTAATAATGTCAAAAATGCTAACAGGGTGTGGCCAAGATGTGTCACATTAAATTTGGTGATGTTTGTACCATGTTGAAAAATTAGTATGTTAGCATGATTATGCTAGCATGCTGATAGCAAAAACGCTAACAGGGCGTGGCCAATATGCGTCACATTAAATTTTCTTTGGAACATGTTGAAAAATGGAACATGTTAACAGAAATGTTAACAGGGCATGGAAAAGACGTGTCACATAAAATTTTTGACCATGTTAAAAAATATGTATATGTTAACATGCTAATGTTAGCTTGCTAACATAAAAAAAACGCTAATCAGGCACGGCCAAGATGCGTCACGTTAAATTTGGTGACGATTGGAACATGTTGAAAAATTTGCATGTTAGCATACTAACTCTAGCATGCTAACATCAAAAACGTAAACAGGGCGTGGCCAAGATGCGTCACATTAAATTTGGTGACGATTGAAACATGTTGAAAAATGTGCATGTTAGCATGCTAATGCTAGCAAGTTAACATTAAAAATACCAACAGGGCGTGGCCAAGGCTTGTCACACTGAATTTTGTGACGTTTGGAGCATGTTGAAAAGTTTGCATGTTAACATGCTAAATGCTAACATAAAAAATGCTAACAGGGCGTGGCCAAGATGCGAAACGTTAAATTTGGTGAAGTCTGGAGTATGGTAAAAAATGAACGTGTTAGTATGCTAATGCTAGCATGTAGGGCTGAAACGATTATTCGAATAACTCAAAAAATATTTGAGGAAAATTCTTTACCCCAAGGCGTTTAATTGGTCACCAAAGTCCATCTATTATCGTATCGCTCCCGCGGAGCTACACAGTGCGGAGCTGCGCAGCATCGGTATCATTGTTCTACATGGACTGTTTTAACTGACGCGCATTTCAAAGGTTTAAGGAGGCGCGATTTGTTTACGCTGCGTGGACAACGTAGTGCAGTGTATACACTGTAAAACGGACCTGGCTTACCATAATAGTACTTCGTCAAAGCTACGGCACCTTAACCGAAAGAATCCCCAAGCGGACTCTGAGCTTCTACAAGGTATCGTATTTTTATGATTGCTAACTGACATTAGCGATTCTTAGAACGTATATTATTTGTAATTATTTGTGTTATGAGTAGATAGTGACGAGGCATGATAAGACATGACTCATGTAATTCATCCCTCCTCATTTCTCCCTCCTGTGCGCCAAAAACACATGCGCGCACACACACGCACACAAACTCCATACATAAGGTAGTAATAATAAATGCAACAGATGGACAAATCTACATTTAGTAGCATATAGATCTACTTTTGGGAAAGTTTCTAGCATTTGTTGTACATCACATGCACTAAGACAAAATATTCTCTCTCTCTCTCTCGCTCTCTCTATTTTGCACATAACAAAACTTACCTCATCTGGATACAATTGGAAACTGAACTGTATTGTTTACGTTGGATTATAGTTATACTTGAATTGTTTATTTATATATTTTCTTTTTACTTTTTTGTACCTTTATACTTTTTTCACTTTATTCTCAGATTGGCTATAGCAGGGGGTACACCCCTTTTTCCTTTTTTTAATAAAAAACTAAGGACAAATAGGCAACCGATGTTTAATAGATTTTTTTATGTACATCATGAAAGATTTGATTAAATGGGATTAGTTCTGGAGCCAGTAACCCAAAAGTTTAAGCATTGATCTAATAACAGTATTGAGTTTGAATAAAAAAACTTTTTTGTGAGGAATAACAGCCAATTGCTTCCACATTTTAAGAGGATTTTCATGTTGCATAACATACTATTGTTAGAGTGGTTTAAAAAGCAAAAGTTGGAACTTGACAGAATACTTGATTCCAAAATCATTGGATAATTGTAGCCCTACTAGCATGCTAGCATCAAAAATGCTAACAGGGCGTGGTCAAGATATAAATAAAGTGGCCGAAGGACCGGGCAGTCTTAATAATGTGGCTGATTATGCAGGCATCCTAATGAAGTAGCTGGTTTAAGTGCTGGCGATGCTGCTGTATCAGTACCACTTAAAAGAAGCCCCATTTTAAAAATGCTATCAATGCATTCCAATGGGCAAATGACCCTGTTTGAGCGTTAATAGCTTGGCCACGCCCAGTTCGATTGCTTATAAAAGTAATAGCACACCTCATACAATAAAGTACTAATTTTTGATATGTAGCACGCCGGTCTGCGTGCTTCGGTACAACCCGCATTAAGTGCCGAAAAAAAGTCTGAAATAATATATATATATTTTTTGCCCATTGACACTTTTTTGACACGATCTGAACATATGATCAAAAACGTATTCCCAGCACAATAGTAAATGGTCTGTCATACTGACAGGGCCAATAAATTTTTTTTCGCTCATTGACACTCCTAAATTTTCCTAAATTGTGCATGATCCGTAAATCACACAGAGACAAACCATATGTCAAAACGTCGGCCTTGGAGAGATCTCAACATTAAAAACTTTTTTGTATGTCAAACCATCTGGACACAAAGTCCAAAATAGTCCAATTTTGGACTAGAATATATGAACGCTTTCCGAAAACACTTTTTGGGGAATTGCGCGCAGACTGTAAATCCCAGCAAGCCAAGCCATATGTCAAACCATGCGGAACGAAAAGCCACACGACCTGACATGAAAGTTATGTGTGTGCCCTGAACCGTGTCATCACAAATCCTAAGAAACCATTTTTTGCACACTTTTAATAGTTTGGTCACAAATTCTGTAGTCCTCAACAAAGCATCCAATATGTAATTTTGTGCCTTCGGCCTGACCTCTCCAGTTTTTTTTATGCGTTTCAAGGTCTTAGTGTGGCAGCCACAAATGCACAACATGGCCTTTTTTGCTTTTGTCCTAATTTTCAATGTTGTCCTAATTTTGTTTTTGTGCGTTTCATGATCTTAGCCTGGCAGCTTTGAATGTAACACATTTTCAGAAATAAATAAATTGAGACTGGTAGGTTAGAGACTTATAACAAGAGATCATCTGCATAAAGGGACACTCTCACCTCCCGCCCATTCCTAACAATTCCAGTAATCTGTGATAGACCTAAGCGCAATTGAAAGAGCTTCAACTGCAAGCGCAAATAATAATGGGCTTAAGGGGCGACCCTGCCTTGTCGAACAATAGAGGGGGAAATATTCAGATATTATTTGTATTATTTGTTCTAACAGATACTTGCGGTGAGGAGTAAAGTATCCTAATCCATGAAATGAAGTTTGTTTTAAAACCATACCTCCCCAGTGTATGAAAAAGATAGGGCTATTCCACTCTATCAAAAGCCTTTTCAGCATCCAAGAAATAGTGTCTATTTCGGATAAATCCTGTTTGGTCTGCAGGGATGATGCTCGGAAGGGTAGATTCCAGTCTTAAAGCCAACAACTTTGATAACAGTTTAAAATCAGCATTCAACAAGCTGATTGGGGGGTAGGACGAACTTTTTTAAAAGCAGTGAGATGGTGGCTTGTGAAAGGGTTTGAGGAAGGCAGCCAGAGTCAAAAGATTCATTATACATGTCTAGTATAACTTTCTATACTAGTAGAACTCTAGTAGAACTTTCTATAAAATTCACAGGGAAATCCAACATTTTCCGCTTTGTTGAGACATCAGTGCCGATCTAAGTTCTACAATAGTAATTGGTTTCTCTAAATCCTCTAAATCTTAAAAAAATAATACTCAGCAGGAGAAGATGTAAGATCAGAGGATTAAAGAGACATATAAAATTCCTTAAAGGCTTTGTTAATTTCAGAGGTTTTGCCCGATGCTGTTTGAATCTGTAGTATTTGACGGGATGCTGCTGTCTGACGTATCTGGTGTGCCAATAACTTGCTGGCCTTGTCTCCATGTTCATAATAGTTAGATCTGGATTGAAGTGTCATTTCTGTAGCTTGATGTGTCATAAGAGCGTCATACTCTGCTTGCACAGAGAGACGCTCCTTGTATAAGTCTGGGGATTAATTGATGGCATATTCATTATCCAGATGAGAAATATGTTGCAACAACTCAGTCTGTTTGCGCTTTCTACGTTTTTTTCTCATAGCCTTAGTAAGAGATAATCTCCCCCCTTTTATAAACCTTCAGGGTTTCCCACAACAGAGATGCTGATATATCCGGGGTTTTATTCAAGCTAACAAATAAGTCAGTCTGTTGTGAAATGAACTTGTTAAACTCTTAAACTCGGCACTCCTTACACTACGAGTAATAAGTCGCCACGGTGTTCAAGTGTAATTAAATTTCTTGAAAAATATATTAATTAAGATTGATGCATGATCTGATAAAGCAATCATATTTACAGTCTGATATAGATGCGAGTAATCTATTATCCACCAAGAAAAGATCAATACGTGTAAAAGTATTTAGTACGATTACTAAATAAGCACCAGACATCAAAAAAAGCACATTTTTTCATAAAAGATAAAATAACCTTAAGAAGCACAAACTGCAGAAGAAGAGGATTTATAGGATTGTTAAGTCCCCTAAAATTGAGACTAGGAAATTAAATGTTGCCCCCACCTGGCATCGATACAGAATTAGCCTTTGTCATAATTAAACAAAAAAAATAAAGAGGAATGTCATCTCAAAGTAGAACTCTGCAATAAATTGGGAAGTGAAGTGAAAAATAAAATTACCAGCCAAATGGTGCAGAGGAAAAAAAAAAGTCTCACAAGCGTGCATGGAGAGTTCTGAAGGTCCTGGTGATCGTGGACTGAACACGGAACGTTTTTCTTCTCATTTGAGAAAATCTAAAGCTGCTCTCAGACCGAACGTGCTGTGCTCGCCGTGGGGCTCAGCGAAAAAAGTATGTATGTAAGATGATAATATTGCAGATCTCTGGACTTTTTTTAAAAATTATTTTTATATGGCCGCCAGAAAGAAATTATGTTTATCACACAAGTGAGGCAATTTCTTATCAGCCCTTCTACATCCAGGCCCATGTTGGGCCAATAGAATTGCTTTGTACAAATCATGAGCCTCATGAGGCCTTGGTGAGCCTCATGTCCGATCTCCAATGCTTGCTTAACCATTGCTCTTGGTAACTTGACACTATACCGTGTCCTCTCAGAACAAGACCATCATGTGTGTTCAGTTCTCCTGAACATGTGCTATAAGGCGTCAATTCCTCTGCGATTGGTGTTGACCAATCATGTCTCCACAATTATTCTTTGCCACTTGCTGTGTTATGTCTTCAAGGTTCGTGGCTTGTACCCCCTGCTACACTGGATTTTCCAGTGTAGGTGTTCTATCCTGTAATCGTATGCTTGAAGTCTCTACTTGTGGTGAAAGTGCTGCTTTCTCTGGGTACACTATGTACATGATGCATTTTCTACATTTCTGTCTTTAATTTGACACTTTTTCTTTCTGCTTGTGCGTTCTTTTTCTTCTTGATACTTCGCTGTTTTAGCATTCATCTGCAATGTGAGTGTTCATTCCACATATGTAACACTGGGTGTCGCTCTTGGCTTTTTTTGAGGATGGTGCAGTCATTGAAGCTGAAGTTGAGCTTTATTGTCGTTTCAGCTATATACGTGTTAGACAGTACATAAATAAAGTTAAATAATGTTTCTCCAGAACCTGGTGCTACAAGTAACATTTAAACAATTAGTCACAGTTACACACTTACAAAGTGCACAAATGCGACGGTCAAACTACATAAAGGCAACACAGACAGTGCAAGAGTAACATTTAACAAAAAAAAAATCATGTAGACAACAATGAGACAGATTCATTTACCAGCTAAACAGGTAAAATGAATAATAAACGTGCGAACTATTTTTATTAGATAATATTGCAAATAGGTAGTGAAAGTGAAGCGATTGTCATTGTGATCTGTCAACAATCATCTCCTTCGATTTGTCCACGTTCAGAAATAGATTGTTGACCTTACACTAGTCCATCAGTCATTGCACCTCCTCTCTGTACGCTGACTCATCAAGACAAGGCAGGGACATCAAAGTAAAAATCCTGATCGGTCTGTCGGAACTTTTTGGGATTTCTCTTGAGGGCTAAGCCTCTTCTCTTTTCCCCCTCCACCCCCAGATTTCTTTTTCTCTCCTTGTTTCCATTTAAAAGCCGGGGATTTCTGCCCCTTCGGGAGCGGTGACATTTTAGTGAACTCGGTGTGCGAACTTGATGCGATCTTGACCTGGCAACTTATATAGTTTTTGAGATCTGGCAACCGCCACATTCCTGCTGGCAAGTTTATGTCGATCCTACTTTATTTCCCTTTTTTGGCCACCGCGCCATTATTTATTTGTATTTATTGTTTATTTTATTATAAAACCCATTTCCCAGCATGTCCCGCCTCTGCGCTTCCCTCCCCCTTCAGAAACTGTTAATTCTCGTAACCTCTATTGCGCCATGTCTCTTTCATGCCGGGTAAATCAGATGAGTGTGTTTAATACAGTGCCATATTGCTTTACAAATGTTGACCTTCGACATGATCATTATAATATAGTGGATGTTGTTATGGTAAGCATTATGAAGTGATTAAGGATGTGTAAATAATAATTGGCAAAGGAAGTTGGAGGATTAGCGTTATTAGAATATTAGAATAAAATAAAGCAAAGTAATGTGGTTAGAAGAACACACGGATCCCACGTCCACATGGATCCATCCCTTTCCTTTGTTTCATGACATTCTTGTCCTATATTTATGGTCAGTTTAGATATCATACTATCCAAATTCAATTTTGAATTCAGTTTTTTTGCATTTTTTGCATGTTTTGTTGCAATATGCAACTGGGAGCTGGTCTTCTGTGCAGTAAATATGCACGTCTGTATGTGTATAAGAATTGCATGCAGTAGGCGGAAAGAAGTATGAAAAAATAAATAGAAACAAATGAAACAAATCCAAACAGAAATAAATGGATCAATAAATGAATTTGCATAAATAAGATCAGATAAAATGCAGAGGTGGTGAACCAGGAGGGATCTGCTGGTTTCTCTTCTTCATTCTAATCAGATGTCTTAACAGCTGCCTGAAATGTCACCAATGATATTTACATGTTGGTTTCTGTCTCATTCTCGAGTGTCATAGGCTGCTTTTTTTGCATGATACATCTGTTGTGTTTGATGACCTCGTTGCAAGAACCTAATATGGACATTTCATTGGTTTTCAAATCAAAATTTGCCTTTTGATTTCAGTTTCATTTTCAAGCCTCAGAACACACACATTTTGCATGAATTCTAATATTTGTGTTTGGTGACCTTTGAATAAACTGTTCTATACTGTTCTTACAAAGATCAAGTACAGTTTATTGACGTTTGTTTCTGTCTAGACTTAAGTTATTAGCTTTATTGAAATTAAATAAAGAGAAACAATATAGATCCTTGATCATTTCAATGAATGTGACCTTATCAGTTCAACACACAAAAAAAAAGATTTTCATAGGAATATAAGGTACTAAAATCTAGGTTACATATCTAATTCATCATATTTTTCTATTCTCTAGATTTTATTTTTATAATTTATACAAATCTAAATGTATAATATTTAATATATTTTGACAACAACAACCAGAATAATCATAATTTTGCATTACTATTTTTACTACTACTCATTTTGTAATGCAGCAGAAGAAAGAAAAAGAAAAGCGAGAAGTTCTGATTGGGTGGTAGTAACCTAGTAACACACTCGCCTGTGAACCAGAAGACCCAGGTTCTAATCCCACTTACTACCATTGTGTCCCTGAGCAAGACACTTAACCCTAAATTGCTCCAGGGGGGGCTGTCCCTACTGATTGTAAGTCACTCTGGAGAAGGGTGATAAATGCTGTAAATGTAAGTTCTGCTAAAGTCAAAAGAGGATGAACCTGCGGGGTCATGGGAGATTACTCAGCATTTTATTTATCATGAATAAAACATGTTGATTTGATGTGAATGTTAACAAGTCTAAATTTCAGATCTACACTAGATTCAACAATCTTCTCTGGTCCATATAGTGGCTTTGATGTTCCAGACATAGGCCATCAACAACAACAACATTTATTTCTTATATAGCCCAAAATTTACATTTACATTTATGGCATTTATCAGACACCCTTATCCAGAACGACTTACAATCAGTAGTTACAGGGACAGTTTCCCTGGAGCAACTTAGGGTTAAGTGTCTTGCTCAGGGACACAATGGTAGTAAGTGGGATTTGAACCTGGCTCTTCTGGTTCATAGTCGAGTGTGTTACCCACTAGGCTACTACCTACTACCACTACCACCTAAAATCACATACAGTATGTCTCAATGGGCTTTGACAAGGCCTACAATTGACACCCCCCACACTTGACCCTTCTGCACACAAGGAAAAACTCCACAGAAATAAACTCTAGGAGAGACAAAAAAAAAGAAAGGAAGAAACGTTGGGAAGGGGTGATACAGAGAGGGACCCCCTTCCAGGGTAGAGTGAGCCTGCAAATTGTGTCAGTGCAGGGCAGGTGATGGTTTGTCCAATAAGAGAAAAAAAAAAGTCCTACAGTTGTAGGGTTGTAGTCCAGAATGTAGTCCAGTGTCATGGTCTAGATTACGTGTCCATTATGGTGTTACTGGTCCATTTGAAGATCCCTGAAGCTGTAGTTGTAACGGTGGTGGTGGCTGTGGTGACCCTCTGGTTCGTTTCATGCTATGTCCTCGTTTAGCAGTTGTCAGGAACCAGGATTATTTGCTTGACTCTTCACTGGAGAGTCAGGTGACAGCCAAGATGCAGATGTGAGCCAGAAGTTCCAATTTTTTTCTTTCTCTGATAGACTTTTTTAATAAGAGAGATGAGACTGATACTTAATTTTTTATCTTTTACATTCTGTAGAGATAATTTCACAGAATAACTAAAAAAACATTCATTCGGTTGGATGTAAAAGTGTTCAGACGTAAGCGACTAGTGACTAGAAGTGAAACAGGATGCACCTGCTCATGTAAAACTGCCATGATTTACACTCCAAATGTGCTCTGATGCGTTCTTTTATTTTTTGAAAAGGGTCAGGGGAGCTTTCAAGTTCATCATATCGTTTGTCTGATTAAATTCTCAAATAAATGATTTAGGAGCATTTATGGGCTTCTAAAGTCCTCAGAAGATCTACATCACTCCTTTGTCCTTTGTTTGACTGATAATGTTCCCACAATGTACAATTACAAAAAAGAAGAATGTAATGTAAAACCTGAAAGCTTTCCTGCTATTAGATCATGTGGATATGAAATAGAACTAAAATAAATAATTTTTTTATAAATTATTTTAAAATAAGTATTTTGGTCATTTTTTTAATGTGCTTTAGTGTACCTGCATGATAGATTTTTACCCTCATGTTGTATGTCACGTAGCTTTATAATTTTATAAAAGGCTACTTAATCAAAAGGAGATTCTGGAGGTGACATATTTACATCTAGTGTATATGAGGTTGAATCTGTTCACTTTTTATTGCTCAGTTTATTGAATAAATCCCACAGATTCTGTTAACCTGTTCGAATCAAAAGTCACTGTCAAATTGTCATTACTATTGTACTTCTGTAATTATTGTTTTTAGTCCTGTTTATGAGGTGTCAGAATACGAAAATGAATTATTATCGTCACCTTGGGACTTCATCTAGTCACAGACAATCAGATGGTTCGAGGGCCATGAAGAAAGGACCATAAAGATTTCAACATAAACTTCGCTGGAACTAAGAGAACCAGACCACAGCTGAGAATAAAATGTGAAATGGAGTTCATACCGAGGGACCTGAGAAGATGAACCAGTACTTGATTTGGGGCATTAAAAAAAAAAAAATTAAAGAAACTTGTCTTCTCCTGTCTCCTCCTCCTCCTTGACCTCCCATGTAAATGAGTCCTGTGTCTCCATGCTGTATTTATGTGGTTCAGCCGTGAGTTCACATCAACACCCGCAGGATGAAGATAACCCTCTGCTTTCTGTTTCTCTGGCTCCCAAGTACGTTTCTGAGACGTTGCAGAAGCTCTATCTTGTATGCTTTGTATACAGAGAGTGTGAATATGTGCCTTGTGTTTTTATTAGGTGCAAAATGCCAGAGTCTAGAGTCAATTCCCTCCAGCGCAGTTGTGAAAAAGCCTGGAGAGACGTTCAGCATTTCATGTAAAGCAGTCGCCTATAACTTTGGTAGCTACGGCATGAGTTGGGTCCGGCAATCGTCTGGATTGGGCACATCAACACGAACAACGGCAACACGAACTATGTCAAGGAGTTGGAGGGAAGAATTTCGATTACGAAGGACAACTCAATAGGCGTGGCGTCTCTGCATCTGTCTGGCCTGGTAGAAGATGACTCTGCTGTCTATCGCTGTGCAAGACTCGCACTGTGTGAGAACGACGTGGTGCAGCTGTACAAAAACCTCACACCCCTGTACTACATCAGCACTATTTCTCCAGCTATAACTCCAACACCACACAATATCAACCATAAGCAACAACAAAAACAGCCTTTGATGATGACAACAGTGAACAAAGCAGCCATGAAGGTAAAAAGAGGCGACTCTGAAAAAACAGATTCATCAAACATACTTCACTTTCTCCTGATACAACAAATACTAAATATGTTTCTTGCATTCGATTAATTAAAAGGGTTCCATCTTATTCTGCACAACCACCACAGAGTAGGTTCTATACGTTTGACTAGTAGTGTATACTATTACGTCATATTACCCGCTAATGTTCCATTTATGGGAAATATGATTGCAGTTTCATAGAAGTGTAGGATTTTTGTCATTTTTAAATAACTAGATAAACATACACATTTTGGGTCCTTAAGTGTCACAATGTAGTCTAATTGCATCCAGCATATTCTGTTCACACAAGATGATTACAAATGTTGACTTTAAAAAACTAATTAAAGTGAAAGTGAAGCACAGGACACACAACAAATGTGTACTGCTGAGCTGCAGTACACAAGCAAAATGAGGAACAAAAATCACCAAGGACCAAAAGCATTTCTTCAGTAGAGCTGTCTGTGCTGAGGCAGGACGACTCGGTGATGGGACACGGTGACTCCGACTGTGATCTCCAGAGAGGGTCCCTGCGAGCCGTTGGTGTCAATTCCAGTTTCATTCCGCCCAGTCTTCACACGACAGAACATGCCGATGATGCTCCTGCCCTCTTATTTTAATTCTTAGCTACAGGTTCAGTGCCACTGGAAAAACATGCCCTGTGTGATAATCAAACTCATATTAGCATTCATATTGTGAGACCGATAAGCTACCTACAACAATGAATCTAATAAATTGATATCAATAAATAACTTTTTTATTTTTTGGATATTTTATTTTTTATGCAATCTGGAGCAGCATCTTAGTTTAGCTCAGGATGGAAAATAGCTGCAGATCAGAGGTTCAGAGGTGGAGAACAAAATAGGCCTGAAAGGCTTGAAATGTGTTTCCTGTCCTTCCCCCATCTGTCTATCCGCTGGTTTAACCGCCGCCTCGCTAGTGCTCATGGGAGTTGTGAGTGTCTGCTGGTCTCAGCAGAAAAATACCTCAAGGAGTTCAGCTGATCCCCAACACTTCCAGTAGGTGTCAGTACAACACAACCAAATAGATCCAAAACACTCATCCAAAATTGTCATCTTGTTCTGTCTAAACTATTGGATTAGGTACTGAGTTGTTAATTCATACATTTATTTATCGGTGAACAAATAACCTTCTGATAGTTGGTAACCCTACATATTAATAATAATCATGTGCTTATGATCTTGTTCAGGCAATAAAAATAATAGTCGTCCATTAAATTATACATAATTTTTTGGGAATCTTCCACATCAGCTTTCCAGGTTCTGTATCTTTCTGCTTGGATTGTGCAACGTTGATTGAATCCTCCTCAGAAGGAATGTACATGTGTGGTAGCACCAGATGTTGCTCGTATTCCTTGCACCGCTATGCAAATACGATGAGTGAAACCAGTTCTTATGTGTGTCTGAGCTTCAGCCAAATTGACATCAGTGGCCTCAGGATGGTGAACAAACTCTCCTTTCTGCTGCTCTTCCTCACAGCCCCCTGTGAGTTGAACTAATGCGTGTTATTTAGATTCGTGAATCGGGTTTTTGTACATGAGTTTTCCTGAGACCCTCTCTTTTTCTTTCCAACAGGTGTGAAATGTCAGAGTCTGGAGTCCATCCCCTCCAGCGCAGTCATGAAAAAGCCTGGAGAAACTCTCAGTCTCTCCTGTAAAGGTTCTGGATTTGCGTTTAGTAGCTCCGGCATGCACTGGGTCAGACAGCCGACTGGGAAAGCTCTGGAATGGATGGGGGCTATCTGGTACGATGCAAGTAGAACCATTTATGCCAAAAGTGTTGAAGGACGAACAGAAATCACCAGAGACAATAACAACCACATGGTCTACCTGAAACTGTCTGGTTTGAAAGCGGAGGACTCTGCAGTTTATTTCTGTACCAGAAAGCACAGTGACTCAGTGTGGGGCGTGCTCGTACAAAATCTCTCTCACCCATTTGTGTCGCTCTCACTCAACTGAGTTTTCCTTTTCTTCTCCCGCTGCGGTTCTTGTCATAGTCATGATGGTAAAACAACCCGAGATTAAAGATTGAACATGCTTTCTTTTCGAATAAGGACATAATGGTCATTCATACAGGCTGCAGTCCAGCAAGTTCATCAGATTTTTACTCATCCAGAGTGACAGGCCTCTAATCGCATAATGGAAATGAGCTGCAGAGCAGAACTAAAACACAGTTTGAAAAATATTTCCTGTCCGGCAGTACTGGTTTAACCGACACCTTGCTGGTGCTCATGGGAGTTCTTGTGCATAGTCTCCATCAAAACAAACAAGAAAAACACTAATTTCACAGTTTCCAGTTTCTACAGTGTGAGTTCAGGAAGAGCTGAAAATGTCATTTTGTCTAAACTTTATCAAATATCGATCCAATGACCCTCTTTCGTTATGTTGTAAATGCATTAAATAATTCTCTGATGTTTTTCTGTGTATATATTTATGTAAACTGTTTGTAATCTTACATGAGTCTGTCTGGATTGATTCAGAGGGACACAGCCATGTATTTCTGTGCACAACAGCCACAGTGTGATTAGAAAAAAACACTCAGAATATTAATACATGGTCAACACCCACGGTGTCTAGTATAAATAGCAATTTATATTGCTTATCTATCTGTTATTCGATCAAAAGTAGAATGTAAGCAAGTAGGAATTTGATGATCATTGTTTTATGAAGGTGAACTTGATGTCATATTGTCTAACCTTTTCATTTATTATATTTAATATTAATTATTGTATTTATATTTTATTTTATTATTTAAATGTATAATTTATTGTTATTAATTTATATATTTTGAAGGTTTAAACTGATATTTGTGCACACTGAACTCCATTAGTTCTGATTTTACAAATCACATTAAATATCCAATTAGCATTATCAATGCATAAGGAAGAAGCACCTTACTCAAAAACTCTCGTTGCTCCAGAGTTGTCTTGTATGTGTGATATGATGTGTTTAAAATTTCCAGTGGATTATGTATATCGTTATATTTTCTATACAAAATTTACAGATTTCTATTGATAGGCTTGCTGTTGCATATGGGCAAAGATAATAGTAATCATTATTATATTTATTTTGACGCTCATTCAGCAGCGTTTGCATGACTGTGAAATGCAAATGAGTATTACTGTGGCTTTAATTGGCTTCCCTCAGTATCCGCATGAGGTCACAGACCAACACTGTGGTGCTGTACGACTGGAAGAAGCAACATGAGTCTGACTATTTTTATGCTTCTGAGCAATCTTCCATGTGAGTGGATAGAAATGTATTATAATGTCTATAGGTGATAATGTGACATTAAATATTTTATATATTTAAATATATTTTTTTAAATATATTTCTCCAATTCATTTTTTTATCTAAACCAGATTTGTACAGCATTACTTTGACCTCTTCTGCTGCTCAAATCAAGTCTCCCGGCGACTCAGTGAAAATATCCTGCCAGGTGTCTGGTTATGCCCTCACAGACTACGGAACGTCCTGGATCCGTCAGGCGCCAGCACAAGCCCTGCAATGGATCGGGATCATATGGGGCGGAGGAGGCATTAACTATGGAAGCTCCTTCAAGGGCCGCTTCACCATCTCCAGAGACAGCAGCAACGTGCTGTATTTAGACATCAGCCGCCTGGAGGCCGGGGACACTGCAGTTTATTACTGTGCTAGCAGACACAGTGGTGCAGATGGGAGGGAGGGACGTTCAAAAACCGCACTTCCCCATACAACAATCACGGCATAATCTGAAAAAAAAAAGTCTTAAAATGTATTTCATAGGATGTGGAAGAGAATTGTGAACAGTAATAATAGCAACGGTAAAAAATGGTAGTGTGTAGTGTGAAGATGAATCAAATTGGATGGAAAAAATTCATGTATTGAAAAAAAAATGTAGAATTCTCACTGGCTCACATCAAAGTGCTGTATCCTGTTATCTGAAGAACCTGGAATGACCAAGAAATACAATCAATGTGCATTTTTTTTTGTAGACCTGCTCCCTTAATTCAGTCTTGAAGAGAACACCACATGAAACATTTAGCAGGATCTGAGGTGTTTTAAGTACATGTGGCATGAACCAGAAATTGCTTTTTAAAAACAAATCAGTTTCACAGCGGGAAAAACTTAAAAAAAATATCCATGTTTTTAAAATAATATAAAAAAACATTATTCAAATATTGTTTAAGAATCACATCAAGGTACTTTTGAGGTTAAGTTGACAGGCCGGAGGTCTGATAAAAGAGAGGTTGTGCCATGCTGGTGCTATGAAATAATACCACAAATTCACACCTCTTGTTCCTTTGGCTAAATGCAAAAATGAAGTTCTGGTTGCTTTTTAAAAAGATCTGTAATGTAAAATCTGGAAAAACTCAGCAGCAGCACACTGACCAGCTCACCCTTCACAAAGCAATGATTTAAAAAAAAAAACATAAACTGACATTTATCAAGATCAATAAATGTTTTTCCCTCAGTGCATTTTACAGAGGTAGAATCTATTACAGTTTACATTAAGCAAGATACTGAGAAGAGATCATTACAAACCCCTTGGCACCGCATCATGCACTTATATGGCACCGTGTCCTGTGAGATTTTATTTCCTTTTTTAAACAAATGTACAGATATTTGTTCTCTTCATATTTAATAATGAATCCTAATTTATTTTACAGGGGTGGAATGTGACATTGAGCACAAACAGTCGAGCTGGTTGGTTATAAAGCCAGGAGAGACTGTGAGTATTACCTGTACGGTGACTGGAGCATCGATTACAGACAGCAGCAGCTACTATGGAACAGGCTGGATCAGACAACCAGCAGGAAAAGCCCTGGAGTGGATAAATAACATCTACTATGATGATGACACACGTCATAAAGATTCTCTAAAAAACAAGTTCTCGGTCTCCAGAGACACGTCTAGTAACACAGTGACTCTGACAGGGAACCGTCTGCAGACTGAAGACTCGGCTGTTTATTACTGCGCTCGATACCCACAGTCACACAAAGCAGCAGAAACTCGAACCCAAAACACCACACAGATCATGTTCTCAACTCATATCAGGTTCCTGGAAAAAACAGGTTTTACTATTAGGACATGTGTATAGTATTCTTTAAAAATATTAATATAATACATTATATTAGAGGAACAATCTCCACCTGAACGTCAGCAAGACAAAAGAGTTGATAGTGGACTTTAGTACCAAGCAGAAGAGGACCTACCAGACCCCTGTTATCAACAGGAGCCCAGTGGAGAGAGTGGACAGCTTCCGTTACCTCGGTGTTAACATCACGCAGGACCTGTCATGGTCCTGTCACATCAACACCATGGTGAAAAAGGCCCGGCAGCGTCTCTACCACCTCAGACGCCGGAGAGACTTTAGACTGCCCTCCAAGGTGCTCAGGAACTTCTACTCCTGCACCATAGAGAGCATCCTGAAAGCACAACATGTAAAGTAAATTCCAGGTGAGTTTGGAGGTAAAAGACGTGTACATGTGTGTCCTGAAGACAACGTTCAGGCTCCACTGTTCCAGCAGGTTGTTATAAAGAGAAAAGTGTGAACGCAGGTTCCTCCATGCAGCGTCTCTATGCAAATAAATCTGACCTCTCCCCTCCCATCCTTAATACCGGCCTTCTTGTGTCCAGTATAAGACGCGAGTGAATCAGAGAGGTGAGAGAAGAGCGGCGACCAGCGTCTCGATTTCAACACAAATCATGTTCTCTGTGTTCCTGCTGCTGCTGCTGGCATCCTGTGAGCTGAACACAGAACCAACAAGCATCATCACATCAGTCAGGTTTACAACAGAGGCGGCTGAATTAACACTCCACTGACGCTCTTGTCTCTGTTTGTAGGTGTGGACGGTCAAGTTGTCCTCACACAGTCCCAGCAGCCAGTGGTCGTGTCTCCAGGTGGAAGTCACAAGTTGACCTGTGCCTGCAGTGGCTTTTCTCTGAGTGGAACGAACATGTACTGGATCCGTCAAGATCCTGGAAAAGGGCTTGAATGGATTATTTATTATTATTCTGATAGTGACAGGAGCTCAGCAGCAGCAG
This sequence comes from Denticeps clupeoides, assembly GCF_900700375.1. Classification (NCBI taxonomy): domain Eukaryota; kingdom Metazoa; phylum Chordata; class Actinopteri; order Clupeiformes; family Denticipitidae; genus Denticeps; species Denticeps clupeoides. The sequence goes on from NW_021630122.1 coordinate 108,284, forward strand.
TTCAAGGCCGATTCACAGCATCCAAGGACAGCAGTAATTTCTACCTGAATATGAACCAGCTGAAGACTGAGGACACTGCCGTGTATTACTGCGCTAGAGACACACTGTGTGGAAAATAATATGACCAGACGTACAAAAACCCTCACAGAGAAAGAGGGAACTGAGCACCTGGCGAGAGAAAAAGCTCATAACGGCTTGAATAAGCATTAAGCAAGAAAATATTTATACTTTATATGAGTCCAATTATACAGAAAAATAAAGATTTTAAATTTGGGTTCAGAACACAATGACTTTGGTCCATTAAGTTGCTCTGATTTGTTTAAAGGAACAAGGAAAAGAGTTTTAACTACTAGCAAATTTGCATATGCAAAATAAAGGCGGATCATTGTATAGATAATCCCTGAACAAATGGTGTCCAGTCATCTGAGGACATCTTCAGCACAAACCATGTTCCCCACATTTCTGCTGCTGCTGTTATCAGCTGCTCGCTGTGAGTTCTGGTTGTGGGAGCAGGGAAGTCCTTTATGATTCTGTATATATATATTCTGAATATTTCTTTTTTCCAGATGTAGAATGTAACGTTGAACTCACACAACCGACCTCTGTGATGAAACAGCCTGGAGATACACTGAGCCTCTCCTGTAAGGTGTCTGGATATTCACTGTCTGATGGCTGCTGTTGTACAGACTGGATACGACAGCAGGCAGGGAAAAGTCTGGAATGGGTTGGAAGAATATGCTCTGGTGACGGCACAGCTTACAACAGTAAACTGAATAACAGGTTCAGCATCAGCCAAGTCAAGTCCAGCAACACATTAACTCTACATGGGAACCGTCTCCAGACTGAAGACTCCGCTGTTTATTACTGCGCTCGATACCCACAGTGATAAAAACAAGCAGCAGCCTGAACAAAAACTCAGCATGTTGCATATGAAGACATTTAAAAAAAAAACCCAAATAAATATTGTACTAATAACTATACAGCTGATAAATTGTCTCTGTATTTTTCCGGGGTTAATAACACCAGATCTGAAAATAGATAAATAATTAAAAATGTAACTGTACCCCAGAATATATAAATCCTGCCTGTTCAATCATCTATTTAAAATCAATCCACATGTTAAAACTATTATTGTCTTGCTGCAGGGATCCTAAAAACAGAAATAAAAAAGTCTCCTTTCCTCTTTACCTGATGGTACAGATGCTGCCATTTCCTGCAGTTACACTTGGTGGCGCTGTAATGTAACTTGTGAAACTGGTCTCTAGCAGATCTTCTACAGCCGCTGCTGCTTCAGTAGATGAACGAATGCAAATCCTCCCTCTCTCCCAATAAAAGGCCCAGTGGCTCTGACCCCTCAGAAGCACCTGATCTCCAGTTTCAGCCCAAACCATGTTCCCTGCTGCTCTCCTGCTGCTCGCCGTGTCCTGTGAGATTTTATTTCCTTTTTTAAACAAATGTACAGATATTTGTTCTCTTCATATTTAATAATGAATCCTAATTTCTTTTACAGGGGTGGAATGTGACATTGAGCACAAACAGTCGAGCTGGTTGGTTATAAAGCCAGGAGAGACTGTGAGTATTACCTGTACTGTGACTGGAGCATCGATTACAGACAGCAGCAGCTACCTTGGAACAGGCTGGATCAGACAACCAGCAGGAAAAGCCCTGGAGTGGATAAATCACATCTACTATGATGGCAGCACAAATCATAAAGATTCTCTAAAAAACAAGTTCTCGGTCTCCAGAGACACGTCTAGTAACACAGTGACTCTGACTGGGAACCGTCTGCAGACTGAAGACGCCTCTGTTTATTACTGCGCTCGATTGAGACCCACAGTGGTAAAAACAAGCAGCAGTCTGAACAAAAAACTCAGCATGTTGCATATGAAGACATTTCCAAAAAAACGAAATAAATATTGTACTAATAACTATACAGCTGATACATTTTCTCTGTATTTTTCCGGGGTTAATAACACCAGATCTGAAAATAGATAAATAATTTAAAAGGTAATTGTACCCCAGAAAATATAATTCTGCCTCTTAACACTAGAACTCCCAGAGATTTGGCCCTATCCCCCTAGCTCTACCAGAGAGGGGCTATTTGGCCCGGTTGTTTTTACCTAATATCCTTAATCATGTGTGAACGGTTGCCTTTGTTCTGCAAATTTGGCAATTTGAATGCCAACAGTTCATTGACAGACATGTCCCAATCTGCTTCAATCTTGCGGCCATGCTCAACTGTACATTTTCTTATGGTGTGAAGGATGTCCCAACTCATCAAAAACAAGTGATTTTTGACAGTTCTTCTGTTGGCTCTCCATCACATGTATATGTTTCTAATTGACTGTGAAGGAGCGTCCTCCCTACTTCTTCAACCCACACTGCGCCATCTTTTGCCGTCTCATACTTGGAGTCTTTCTGTGTGGTCTGTGTCTGCAGCCGACCTTTCTTCGGAGGAGGACTTCTACTCTCTAACCCGGGACACATCTCATCACCTGAACACATGTCAGAGTCCGAACTCTCTTGCAAGTGAATGGATACTTCCCCACCATCCAAGTCACAGGAGTCCATGTTTTGCAGCAGAGCCAAAGCCTCGGCTGCAGTGTAATCTCTTGGCATCTTTGCGGCTTGTTTGTACCCGTAACCATACCACAGCCATGCGTGAAGTACTTTAGCACTAGATTTATCTAGTTTTTTTCTTCTGGTGAGAGTCCCGAGGTGTTTGTCAGTAGCTGTATTTTAAAACATGCTGGACTTGGTGGTGGCAAATTCCTACATTCTGTACAGGGTGGGAAAGCAAAAGAAGATTCTTTTAGAGTCTTCTAGCCAAGGAACTCCATTGCCGCCTTGTGCAGCAAAAGGCAATGTTGACAGATATGAAGGCTGCTGCTGTGCCAGGACTTGTATGGACAACTCAGTGCCAGGTACAAGAGAACTGCACCAGAAATCGCAGCAGGTTTACCTGTGCAAAGTGTTACAAACTCACTTGCACCAATTGCAGGGACAATTGTCACTGGGTCTGCAAATGCTGCAGGAGTTTGAAAATGTCGATCTTTTTTAATAAATAAAACAGACTTGTGTTTCCAAATATTTTGTGAAAGTGAGTCTATCATATTTACAGGTCAGTCGGTGTGTGGGATATTTTGTATAGATATGGCAGACTTTTGTGAAGCCTTCCATGTCATACTCAGAGGTTTGGCATGCCTTCGATTTCAGCTATTCCGAGTAAAAAAAAGCAAATGTGCCAGGCCTCACAGGTAATGGGTTTTTCATGTAATGGGGGGATGGGGAGTGACACCTTCCAATGGGCCATCAATTTACAAATGAATGGGAACCAATTGTCTGTGATTGAGTCCTTAGTTTCAAATCAAGGGGCCATTTGGTCTCCGTTCTCTGGTACGACTGAGGGGGTCAGAAAAACCTGGGAGTCCTAGTGTTAAATCATCTGTTTAAAATCAATTCACATGTTAAAACTATTATTGTCTGGCTGCAGAGATCCTAAAACAGAAATAAAAAAGTCCCCTTTCTTCTCTACCTGCTGGTACAGATGCTGCCATTTCCTGCAGCAGCACATGGTGGCGCTCTGATGTCATTTGTGAAACTGGTCTCTAGAAGATCTTCTACAGCTGCTGCTGCTTCAGTAGATGAATGAATGCAAATCCTCCCTCCCTCCCAATAAAAGGCCCAGTGGCTCTGACCCCTCAGAAGCTCCTGATCTCCAGTTTCAGCCCAAACCATGTTCCCTGCTGCTCTCCTGCTGCTGCTGCTCACCGTGTCCTGTGAGATTTTATTTTCCTTTTTTTAAACAAATGCACAGATATTTGTTCTCTTCACATTTAATAATGAATCCTAATTTCTTTTACAGGCGTGGAATGTGGCATTGAGCTAAAACAGTCGAGCTGGTTGGTTATAAAGCCAGGAGAGACTGTAAGTATTACCTGTACGGTGACTGGAGCATCGATTACAGACAGCAGCAGCTACTATGGAACAGGCTGGATCAGACAACCAGCAGGAAAAGCCCTGGAGTGGATAAATAACATCTACTATAGCGGGAACAATGATGCTAAAGAGTCTCTAAAGAACAAGTTCTCGGTCTCCAGAGACACGTCTAGTAACACAGTGACTCTGACTGGGAACCGTCTGCAGACTGAAGACTCGGCTGTTTATTACTGCGCTCGATACCCACAGTCACACAAAGCAGCAGAAACTCGAACAAAAAAACACCACACAGATCATGATCACAATTCATATCAGGTTCCTGGAAAATACTTTAATACTTTAACTATTTACATACAGATGGGGACCAGAAACCATGCACCGAAATGTTTTATATCACAAATGACCTTTTAAAAAAATGGAAATATTTGATAAAGGCCTTATAATTATGAAATAGTAAAATTTAAGTTAGAAAAAATCGAATATCTTAATACTGCTGAATTACAGTGGGGCAGTGGTGGCCTAGCGGTTAAGGAAGTGGCCCCATAACCAGAAGGTTGCCGGATTGAATTCCAATCCGTCAAGGTGCCACTGAGGTGCCACTGAGCAAAGCACCGTCCCCACACACTGCTCCCCGGGCGCCTCTCATGGCAGCCCACTGCTCACTCAGGGTGATGGGTTAAATGCAGAGGACACATTTCACTGTGTGCACCATGTGCTGTGCTGCTGTGTATCACATGTGACAATCACTTCACTTTGATATTAGGTAACTCTGTAAATTCAGTAAATTCTGTGTTTATAAAGTCCAGCGGTACATTTTGGGCATAGAAATAAAATATTTCTGTCTCTGTAGACTTTCTATGTGTAATTTTTTGTAAATGCCTAAGACAGCAGATTTTTTTATGAAGCACAACATGTAAAGTAAATTCCAGGTGAGTTTGGAGGTAAAAGACGTGGACATGTGTGTCCTGAAGACAACGTTCAGGCTCCACTGTTCCAGCAGGTTGTTATAAAGAGAAAAGTGTGAACGCAGGTTCCTCCATGCAGCGTCTCTATGCAAATAAATCTGATCTCTCCCCTCCCATCCTTAATACCGGCCTTCTTGTGTCCAGTATAAGACGCGAGTGAATCAGAGAGGTGAGAGAAGAGCGGCGACCAGCGTCTCGGATTCAACACAAATCATGTTCTCTGTGTTCCTGCTGCTGCTGCTGGCATCCTGTGAGCTGAACACAGAACCAACAAGCATCATCACATCAGTCAGGTTTACAACAGAGGCGGCTGAATTAACACTCCACTGACGCTCTTGTCTCTGTTTGTAGGTGTGGACGGTCAGGTTGTCCTCACACAGTCCCAGCAGCCAGTGGTCGTGTCTCCAGGTGGAACCCACAAGTTGACCTGTGCCTGCAGTGGCTTTTCTCTGAGTGGAACGAGCATGCACTGGATCCGTCAAGCTCCTGGAAAAGGGCTTGAATGGATTATTTATTATTATTCTGATAGTGACAGGAGCTCAGCAGCAGCAGTTCAAGGCCGATTCACAGCATCCAAGGACATCAGTAATTTCTACCTGAATATGAACCAGCTGAAGACTGAGGACACTGCCGTGTATTACTGCGCTAGAGACACACTGTGTGGAAAATAATATGACCAGATGTACAAAAACCCTCACAGAGAAAGAGGAAACTGAGCACCTGGCGAGAGAAAAAGCTCATAACGGCTTGAATAAGCATTAAGCAAGAAAATATTAATACTTTATATGAGTCCAATTATACAGAAAAATAAAGATTTTAAATTCGGGTTCAGAACACAATGGCTTTGGTCCATTAAGTTGCTCTGATTTGTTTAAAGGAAAAAGGAAAAGAGTTTTAACCACTAGCAAATTTGCATATGCAAAAAAAAGGCGGCTCATTATATAAATGATCCCTGAATGTATGGTGTCCAGTCATCTGAGGACATCTTCAGCTCAAACCATGTTCCCCACATTTCTGCTGCTGCTGTTATCAGCTGCTCGCTGTGAGTTCTGGTTGTGGGAGCAGGGAAGTCCTTTATGATTCTGTATATATATATTCTGAATATTTCTTTTTTCCAGATGTGGAATGTAACGTTGAACTCACACAACCGACCTCTGTGATGAAACAGCCTGGAGATACACTGAGCCTCTCCTGTAAGGTGTCTGGATATTCACTGTCTGATGGCTGCTGTTGTACAGGCTGGATACGACAGCAGGCAGGGAAAAGTCTGGAATGGGTTGGAAGAATATGCTCTGGTGACGGCACAGCTTACAACAGTAAACTGAATAACAGGTTCAGCATCAGCCAAGTCAAGTCCAGCAACACATTAACTCTACATGGGAACCGTCTCCAGACTGAAGACTCCGCTGTTTATTACTGTGCTCGATACCCACAGTGATAAAAACAAGCAGCAGCCTGAACAAAAACTCAGCATGTTGCATATGAAGATATTTAAAAAAAACCCAAATAAATATTGTACTAATAACTATACAGCTGATAAATTGTCTCTGTATTTTTCCGGGGTTAATAACACCAGATCTGAAAATAGATAAATAATTAAAAATGTAACTGTACCCCAGAATATATAAATCCTGCCTGTTCAATCATCTATTTAAAATCAATCCACATGTTAAAACTATTATTGTCTTGCTGCAGGGATCCTAAAAACAGAAATAAAAAAGTCCTTTCCTCTTTACCTGATGGTACAGCTGCTGCCATTTCCTGCAGTTACACTTGGTGGCGCTGTAATGTAACTTGTGAAACTGGTCTCTAGCAGATCTTCTACAGCCGCTGCTGCTTCAGTAGATGAACGAATGCAAATCCTCCCTCCCTCCCAATAAAAGGCCCAGTGGCTCTGACCCCTCAGAAGCTCCTGATCTCCAGTTTCAGCCCAAACCATGTTCCCTGCTGCTCTCCTGCTGCTCGCCGTGTCCTGTGAGATTTTATTTCCTTTTTTAAACAAATGTACAGATATTTGTTCTCTTCATATTTAATAATGAATCCTAATTTCTTTTACAGGGGTGGAATGTGACATTGAGCACAAACAGTCGAGCTGGTTGGTTATAAAGCCAGGAGAGACTGTGAGTATTACCTGTACGGTGACTGGAGCATCGATTACAGACAGCAGCAGCTACTATGGAACAGGCTGGATCAGACAACCAGCAGGAAAAGCCCTGGAGTGGATAAATAACATCTACTATGATGATGACACACGTCATAAAGATTCTCTAAAAAACAAGTTCTCGGTCTCCAGAGACACGTCTAGTAACACAGTGACTCTGACTGGGAACCGTCTGCAGACTGAAGACGCCGCTGTTTATTACTGCGCTCGATTGAGACCCACAGTGGTAAAAACAAGCAGCAGTCTGAACAAAAAACTCAGCATGTTGCATATGAAGACATTTCCAAAAAAACTAAATAAATATTGTACTAATAACTATACAGCTGATACATTTTCTCTGTATTTTTCCGGGGTTAATAACACCAGATCTGAAAATAGATAAATAGGTAAAAAGGTAATTGTACCCCAGAAAATATAATTCTGCCTCTTAACACTAAACTCCCAGAGAGGGGCCATTTGTCCCTATCCCCCTAGCTCTACCAGAGAGGGGCTATTTGGCCCGGTTGTTTTTACCTAATATTCTTAATCATGTGTGAACGGTTGCCTTTGTTCTGCAAATTTGGCAATTTGAAGGCCAACAGTTAATTGACAGACATGTCCCAATCTGCTTCAATCTTGCGGCCATGCTCAACTGTACATTTTCTTATGGTGTGAAGGGTGTCCCAACTCATCAAAAACAAGTGATTTTTGACAGTTCTTCTGTTGGCTCTCCATCACATGTATATGTTTCTAATTGACTGTGAAGGAGCGTCCTCCCTACTTCTTCAACCCACACTGCGCCATCTTTTGCAGTCTCATACTTGGAGTCTTTCTGTGTGGTCTGTGTCTGCAGCCGACCTTTCTTCGGAGGAGGACTTCTACTCTCTAACCCGGGACACATCTCATCACCTGAACACATGTCAGAGTCCGAACTCTCTTGCAAGTGAATGGATACTTCCCCACCATCCAAGTCACAGGAGTCCATGTTTTGCAGCAGAGCCAAAGCCTCGGCTGCAGTGTAATCTCTTGGCATCTTTGCGGCTTGTTTGTACCCGTAACCATACCACAGCCATGCGTGAAGTACTTTAGCACTAGATTTATCTAGTTTTTTTCTTCTGGTGAGAGTCCCGAGGTGTTTGTCAGTAGCTGTATTTTACAACATGCTGGACTTGGTGGTGGCAAATTCCTACGTTCTGTACAGGGTGGGAAAGCAAAAGAAGATTCTTTTTGAGTCTTCTAGCCAAGGAACTCCATTGCCGCATTATGCAGCAAAAGGCAATGTTGACAGATATGAAGGCTGCTGCCGTGCCAGGACTTGTATGGACAACTCAGTGCCAGGTACAAGAGAACTGCACCAGAAATCGCAGCAGGTTTACCTGTGCAAAGTGTTACAAACTCACTTGCACCAATTGCAGGGACAATTGTCACTGGGTCTGCAAATGCTGCAGGAGTTTGAAAATGTCGATCTTTTTTAATAAATAAAACAGACTTGTGTTTCCAAATATTTTGTGAAAGTGAGTCTATCATATTTGCAGGTCAGTCAGTGTGTGGGATATTTTGTATAGATAGGGCAGACTTTTGTGAAGCCTTCCATGTCATACTCAGAGGTTTGGCATGCCTTCGATTTCAGCTATTCCGAGTAAAAAAAAGCAAATGTGCCAGGCCTCACAGGTAATGGGTTCTTCATGTAATGGGGGGATGGGGAGTGACACCTTCCAATGGGCCATCAATTTACAAATGAATGGGAACCAATTGTCTGTGATTGAGTCCTTAGTTTCAAATCAAGGGGCCATTTGGTCTCCGTTCTCTGGTACGACTGAGGGGGTCAGAAAAACCTGGGAGTCCTAGTGTTAAATCATCTGTTTAAAATCAATTCACATGTTAAAACTATTATTGTCTGGCTGCAGAGATCCTAAAACAGAAATAAAAAAGTCCCCTTTCTTCTCTACCTGCTGGTACAGATGCTGCCATTTCCTGCAGCAGCACATGGTGGCGCTCTGATGTCATTTGTGAAACTGGTCTCTAGAAGATCTTCTACAGCTGCTGCTGCTTCAGTAGATGAATGAATGCAAATCCTCCCTCCCTCCCAATAAAAGGCCCAGTGGCTCTGACCCCTCAGAAGCTCCTGATCTCCAGTTTCAGCCCAAACCATGTTCCCTGCTGCTCTCCTGCTGCTGCTGCTCACCGTGTCCTGTGAGATTTTATTTTCCTTTTTTTAAACAAATGCACAGATATTTGTTCTCTTCACATTTAATAATGAATCCTAATTTCTTTTACAGGCGTGGAATGTGGCATTGAGCTAAAACAGTCGAGCTGGTTGGTTATAAAGCCAGGAGAGACTGTAAGTATTACCTGTACGGTGACTGGAGCATCGATTACAGACAGCAGCAGCTACTATGGAACAGGCTGGATCAGACAACCAGCAGGAAAAGCCCTGGAGTGGATAAATAACATCTACTATGATGGGAACAAAGATGCTAAAGAGTCTCTAAAAAACAAGTTCTCGGTCTCCAGAGACACGTCTAGTAACACAGTGACTCTGACTGGGAACCGTCTGCAGACTGAAGACTCGGCTGTTTATTACTGCGCTCGATACCCACAGTCACACAAAGGAGCAGAAACTCGAACAAAAAACACCACACAGATCATGATCACAATTCATATCAGGTTCCTGGAAAATACTTTAATACTTTAATTGTTTACATACAGTTGGGGACCAGAAACCATGCACCAAAATGTTTTATATCACAAATGACCTTTTAAAAAAATGGAAATATTTGATAAAGGCTTTATAATTATGAAATAGTAAAATTTAAGTTAGAAAAAATCGAATATCTTAATACTGCTGAATTACAGTGGGGCAGTGGTGGCCTAGCGGTTAAGGAAGTGGCCCCATAACCAGAAGGTTGCCGGATTGAATTCCAATCCGTCAAGGTGCCATTGAGGTGCCACTGAGCAAAGCACCGTCCCCACACTGCTCCCCGGGCGCCTCTCATGGCAGCCCACTGCTCACTCAGGGTGATGGGTTAAATGCAGAGGACACATTTCACTGTGTGCACCATGTGCTGTGCTGCTGTGTATCACATGTGACAATCACTTCACTTTGATAATAAGTAACTCATAAGTAACTAATAAGTAATTCAGTAAATTCTGTGTTTATAAAGTCCAGCGGTGCATTTTGGCTTCAGAAATAAAATACTTCTGTCTCTGTAGACTTTCTATGTGTAATTTTTTGTAAATGCCTAAGACAGCAGATTTTTTTATGAAGCACAACATGTAAAGTAAATTCCAGGTGAGTTTGGAGGTAAAAGACGTGGACATATGTGTCCTGAAGACAACGTTCAGGCTCCACTGTTCCAGCAGGTTGTTATAAAGAGAAAAGTGTGAACGCAGGTTCCTCCATGCAGTGTCTCTATGCAAATAAATCTGATCTCTCCCCTCCCATCCTTAATACCGGCCTTCTTGTGTCCAGTATAAGACGCGAGTGAATCAGAGAGGTGAGAGAAGAGCGGCGACCAGCGTCTCGGATTCAACACAAATCATGTTCTCTGTGTTCCTGCTGCTGCTGCTGGCATCCTGTGAGCTGAACACAGAACCAACAAGCATCATCACATCAGTCAGGTTTACAACAGAGGCGGCTGAATTAACACTCCACTGACGCTCTTGTCTCTGTTTGTAGGTGTGGACGGTCAGGTTGTCCTCACACAGTCCCAGCAGCCAGTGGTCGTGTCTCCAGGTGGAACCCACAAGTTGACCTGTGCCTGCAGTGGCTTTTCTCTGAGTGGAACGTACATGTACTGGATCCGTCAAGCTCCTGGAAAAGGGCTTGAATGGATTATTTATTATTATTCTGATAGTAGCAGGAGCTCAGCAGCAGCAGTTCAAGGCCGATTCACAGCATCCAAGGACATCAGTAATTTCTACCTGAATATGAACCAGCTGAAGTCTGAGGACACTGCCGTGTATTACTGCGCTGGAGACACACTGTGTGGAAAATAATATGACCAGACGTACAAAAACCCTCACAGAGAAAGAGGAAACTGAGCACCTGGCGAGAGAAAAAGCTCATAAATCACAATTAGTTAAATATCAAGACAAAATTCTAAAAAGTTCCTGTTTTTTATAGAATAAAATGTTAATTCAAATACTGTTATATATCTCTATCCATAATTGTAATGTCCAGCTCCAATAATACTTTCGACGACTCATTTGAAATGTTGGTCAGTGGAGGCAGATCCTGACCTGTCATCGTGACATTTCTTCTGTGTGTTTACCATTATTTTGATTACCAGAATTTTCACGTTTCACAAATGCAGCAGAGAAACATTAAATATTTGCCAATAAAATGTTTGGATTCAAATTTATTATTTTTTCAGTCTGGGAAGATTTTTAAATGAATGTGTGTGAAATATCAAAGCATTTCTTAAGCTGGACTTTCAGTCAAAACAGAAATTAATAAAGTTTATTCTGACATCGCTCCATATTTTCATTTGTATTGAGTGAGTATGAAGACATGGAAGGTTCAGAGTAAATGCATTCTGTATCACGGATGTAAATTATTTTTTCTTTGCTATAAATGAAAAAAGAGACATAAAACGCAACCAGAAATGAATGTGCACGCTGCCAACTGACTGATTTGCATGAGCTAAATGAAGGCGCCTCCTTATATAACTGGAGAGTAAACTTCTGATGTCATCTGAGGAGATCTTCATCTCATACCATGTTCCCCACATTTCTGCTGCTGCTGTTATCAGCTGCTTGCTGTGAGTTCTGGTTCTGGGAGCAGGGAAGTCCTTTATGATTCTGTATTTTAAAAGAATATTTCTTTTTTCCAGATGTGGAATGTAACGTTGAACTCACACAACCGACCTCTGTGATGAAACAGCCTGGAGATACACTGAGCCTCTCCTGTAAGGTGTCTGGATATTCACTGGCTGATGGCTGCTGTTGTACAAGCTGGATACGACAGCAGGCAGGGAAAAGTCTGGAATTGGTTGGAAGTATATGCTCTGGTGACGACACATATTACAACAGTAAACTGAATAACAGGTTCAGCATCAGCCAAGTCAAGTCCAGCAACACATTAACTCTACATGGGAACCGTCTCCAGACTGAAGACGCCGCTGTTTATTACTGCGCTCGATACCCACAGTGATAAAAACAAGCAGCAGCCTGAACAAAAACTCAGCATGTTGCATATGAAGATATTTAAAAAAAAACAAATAAATATTGTACTAATAACTATACAGCTGATACATTTATTCTGTATTTTTCCGGGGTTAATTACACCAGATCTGAAAATAGATAAATAATTAAAAAGTTAAATGCACCCCAGAAAATGTAAATCCTGCCTCTTTAATTAAGGGTTTGAGATTAATCCACAGATTCAAACTATTATTGTCTTGATGCAGGGATCCTAAAAACAGAAATAAAAAAGTCCCCTTTCTTCTCTACCTGCTGGTACAGATGCTAAAAATTTCCTGCAGCAGCACATGGTGGCGCTGTGATGTCACTTGTGAAACTGGTCTCTAGCAGATCTTCTACAGCCGCTGCTGCTTCAGTAGATGAACGAATGCAAATCCTCCCTTCCTCCCAATAAAAGGCCCAGTGGCTCTGACCCCTCAGAAGCTCCTGATCTCCAGTTTCAGCCCAAACCATGTTCCCTGCTGCTCTCCTGCTGCTGCTGCTCGCCGTGTCCTGTGAGATTTTATTTCTTTTTTTAAACAAATGTACAGATATTTGTTCTTTTCATATTTAATAATGAATCCTAATTTCTTTTACAGGGGTGGAATGTGACATTGATCACAAACAGTCGAGCTGGTTGGTTATAAAGCCAGGAGAGACTGTGAGTATTACCTGTACTGTGACTGGAGCATCGATTACAGACAGCAGCAGCTACTATGGAACAGGCTGGATCAGACAACCAGCAGGAAAAGCCCTGGAGTGGATAAATCACATCTACTATGATGGCAGCACAAATCATAAAGATTCTCTAAAAAACAAGTTCTCGGTCTCCAGAGACACGTCTAGTAACACAGGGACTCTGACTGGAAACCGTCTGCAGACTGAAGACTCGGCTGTTTATTACTGCGCTCGATACCCACAGTCACACAAAGCAGCAGAAACTCGAACAAAAAATACCACACAGATCATGTTCACAATTCATATCAGGTTCCTGGAAAATACTTTAACTATTTACATACAGATGGGGACCAGAAACCATGCACCAAAATGTTTTATATCACAAATGACCTTTTAAGAAATGGAAAAATATGATAAAGGTCTTATAATTAAGAAATACTAAAAATTAAGTTAGAAAACATCTAATGTCTTAATACTGCTGAGTTACAGTAAGTTCAGTGGTACATTTTGGGCTTAGAAATAAAATACTTCTGTCTCTGTAGACTTTCTATGTGTAATTTTTGGTAAATGCCCAAGACAGCAGATTTTTTTTATGAGCACAACATGTAAAGTAAATTCCAGGTGAGTTTGGAGGTAAAAGACGTGGACATGTGTGTCCTGAAGACAACGTTCAGGCTCCACTGTTCCAGCAGGTTGTTATAAAGAGAAAAGTGTGAACGCAGGTTCCTCCATGCAGCGTCTCTATGCAAATAAATCTGATCTCTCCCCTCCCATCCTTAATACCGGCCTTCTTGTGTCCAGTATAAGACGCGAGTGAATCAGAGAGGTGAGAGAAGAGCGGCGACCAGCGTCTCGGATTCAACACAAATCATGTTCTCTGTGTTCCTGCTGCTGCTGCTGGCATCCTGTGAGCTGAACACAGAACCAACAAGCATCATCACATCAGTCAGGTTTACAACAGAGGCGGCTGAATTAACACTCCACTGACGCTCTTGTCTCTGTTTGTAGGTGTGGACGGTCAGGTTGTCCTCACACAGTCCCAGCAGCCAGTGGTTGTGTCTCCAGGTGGAAGTCACAAGTTGACCTGTGCCTGCAGTGGCTTTTCTCTGAGTGGAACGAGCATGCACTGGATCCGTCAAGCTCCTGGAAAAGGGCTTGAATGGATTATTTATTATTATTCTGATAGTAGCAGGAGCTCAGCAGCAGCAGTTCAAGGCCGATTCACAGCATCCAAGGACAGCAGTAATTTCTACCTGAATATGAACCAGCTGAAGTCTGAGGACACTGCCGTGTATTACTGCGCTAGAGACACACTGTGTGGAAAATAATATGACCAGATGTACAAAAACCCTCACAGAGAAAGAGGGAACTGAGCACCCGGCGAGAGAAAAAGCTCATAACGTCTTGAATAAGCATTAAGCAAGAAAATATTAATACTTTATATGAGTCCAATTATACAGAAAAATAAAGATTTTAAATTTGGGTTCAGAACACAATGACTTTGGTCCATTAAGTTGCTCTGATTTGTTTAAAGGAACAAAGAAAAGAGTTTTAACTACTAGCAAATTTGCATATGCAAAATAAAGGCGGCTCATTGTATAGATAATCCCTGAACAAATGGTGTCCAGTCATCTGAGGACATCTTCAGCTCAAACCATGTTCCCCACATTTCTGCTGCTGCTGTTATCAGCTGCTCGCTGTGAGTTCTGGTTGTGGGAGCAGGGAAGTCCTTTATGATTCTGTATTTTAAAAGAATATTTCTTTTTTCCAGATGTGGAATGTAACGTTGAACTCACACAACCGACCTCTGTGATGAAGCAGCCTGGAGATACACTGAGCCTCTCCTGTAAGGTGTCTGGATATTCACTGTCTGATGGCTGCTGTTGTACAGACTGGATACGACAGCAGGCAGGGAAAAGTCTGGAATGGGTTGGAAGAATATGCTATGATGACAGCACAGCTTACAACAGTAAACTGAATAACAGGTTCAGCATCAGCCAAGTCAAGTCCAGCAACACATTAACTCTACATGGGAACCGTCTCCAGACTGAAGACGCCGCTGTTTATTACTGCGCTCGAGATCCACAGTGATAAAAACAAGCAGCAGCCTGAACAAAAACTCAGCATGTTGCATATGAAGACATTTAAAAAAAAACCCAAAATAAATATTGTACTAATAACTATACAGCTGATTAATTTTCTCTGTATTTTCCGGGGTTAATTACACCAGATCTGAAAATAGATAAATAATTAAAAAGGTAAATATACCCCAAAAAAATTTATCCTGCCTCTTTAATTAAGGGTTTGAGATTAATCCACAGATTCAAACTATTATTGTCTTGCTGCAGAGATCCTAAAAACAGAAATAAAAAAGTCCCCTTTCTTCTCTACCTGCTGGTACAGTTTGCTGCAACAAAACTCTGGATCAAGTTTATACAAACATGGCTGAAGCCTATGCTGTGACCCCCCTCCCCCACTTCGGACAATCAGATCACCTTTCCTTGTTTCTCACCCCCAAGTACTCCCCCCTCATCAACCGTGTGAAGCCATCAGTGAGGACCATCAAAGTGTGGCCAGCGGGGGCTGACATCACACTCCAGGACAGGTTCCAACACACAGACTGGAGTATGTTTGCTTCACAGGCCACCTGTGGCTCTCACACGGACATCGACATCTACACCTCCTCTGTTCTGAACTACATTAACACCACCATAGACACGGTTACTACTCAGAAACAGATCACCACATACCCTAATCAGAAGCCTTGGATGAACAAGGAGGTGCGTCTCCTGCTGAAGGCACGCAACAATGCCTTCAGATCGGGTGATGCACAGGCCTACGGCATTTCCAGGGCGAACCTGAAGAGGGGCATCAAAAAGGCCAAGCACTGCTACAAACTAAAGCTAGAGGAATACTTCTCCAATGCTGATCCTCGACGCTTGTGGCAGGGCATTCAGGCCATTACAGACTATAAACTCAGCAACTCAGCCCCCACAACCACAGATGTCCTCTTTCTGAATGAGCTCAACGACTTTTATGCTCGCTTTGAAAGAGACAACAAGCAACCTGCTGTCAAGATCCCCTCATCTACCGACCACTCGCCCATCATACTCACCTCCTCAGATGTTTGCACTGCACTGAGTCGGATAAACGCGCGCAGGGCTGCTGGACCAGACGGCATCCCGGGGCGCGTACTTAGAGCATGTGCAGAGCAGCTCGCTGGCGTATTCACGGACATTTTTAACATGTCTCTCGCCCAAGCAGCTGTTCCAACATGCCTCAAATCCACCTCCATTGTACCAGTGCCGAAACATTCTAGCCCAACATGCCTGAATGACTACCGCCCTGTAGCACTCACACCCATAATCATGAAGTGCTTCGAGCGGTTAGTCCTGGCACATCTGAGGGACTTCCTCCCACCAACTCTGGACCCACACCAGTTTGCGTACCGTAGCAATAGGAGCACAGAGGATGCAGTCTCCATAGCGCTGCACTCTGTACTCACACACCTGGACAAGCAAAACACATATGCACGGATGCTGTTTGTTGATTTCAGCTCAGCATTTAACACTGTCATCCCCTCTAAGCTAATCTCTAAACTTAGAGCCCTGGACATCAACACCTCACTTTGCAACTGGATTATGGACTTTCTGACCAGCAGACCACAGCATGTAAGGTCAGGCCACATCCGCTCCACTACTGTCACGCTCAACACTGGTGTACCACAGGGCTGTGTGCTGAGCCCCTTCCTCTACTCCCTCTTCACCCATGACTGCCGACCTATGTATGGATCAAACTCCGTTATTAAGTTTGCAGATGACACCACGGTGATAGGTCTCATCGACAACAACGATGAGACTGCCTACAGGGAGGAGGTCCAGCATCTGGCCACTTGGTGCACAGAAAATAACCTTCTTTTAAACACCACCAAGACCAAGGAGCTCATTGTGGACTTCAGGAGGGAGAGAAGAGGCTCGCATGATCCCATCCACATCAATGGGATGACTGTGCAGCCTGTTACATCCTTCAAGTTCCTGGGGACCCACATCTCAGAGGACCTGTCCTGGAGCATTAACACCTCCAGCCTGGTCAAGAAGGCTCACCAGCGCCTCTTCTTCTTGAGAACAATAAAAAAGAACCAGCTACCCACTACCATCCTGTTGAACTTTTACCGCTCTACAATAGAGAGCATCCTTACCAGCTGTCTCACAGTGTGGTATGGAAGCTGCACTGTTGCTGAGCGTAAGGCGATGCAGCGGGTGGTGAAAACTGCCCAGCGCATCACAGGGACTCCACTTCCATCCATTGAGGAAATCCAGAGGAAGCACTGTCTGCGTCGAGCTCACAGTATTCTTAAGGACTCCTCCCACCCGGCCCACGAACTGTTCTCTCTCCTGCCATCAGGCAGACGGTTCAGGCTACCACGGACAAGAACCAGCAGACTTAGGAACAGCTTTTTTCCCAGAGCTGTTTCCTTGCTGAACTCCTCTGCCCCCCCCATTCACTCTTGATAATCACTGCACTGCACATATCACTTTGTACTGCACATATCACTTTGTACTGCACATATCACCTTATGTATAGCACATATCACTTTATGTATATATATATAACTTAACTTATTTGAACTGTATCCTGCACTTGCTGCTTATTGCACTTCTGGTTAGACCTAAACTACATTTCGTTGCCCTGTACTTGTACATGTGTAATGACAATAAAGTTGAATCTAATCTAATCTAATCTAAAAAATTTCCTGCAGGAGCACATGGTGGCGCTGTGATGTCACTTGTGAAACTGGTCTCTAGCAGATCTTCTACAGCCGCAGCTGCTTCAGTAGATGAATGAATGCAAATCCTCCCTCCCTCCCAATAAAAGGCCCAGTGGCTCTGACCCCTCAGAAGCTCCTGATCTCCAGTTTCAGCCCAAACCATGTTCCCTGCTGCTCTCCTGCTGCTGCTGCTCGCCGTGTCCTGTGAGATTTTATTTCCTTTTTAAAACAAATGTACAGATATTTGTTCTCTTCATATTTAATAATGAATCCTAATTTCTTTTACAGGGGTGGAATGTGACATTGAGCACAAACAGTCGAGCTGGTTGGTTATAAAGCCAGGAGAGACTGTGAGTATTACCTGTACTGTGACTGGAGCATCGATTACAGACAGCAGCAGCTACTATGGAACAGGCTGGATCAGACAACCAGCAGGAAAAGCCCTGGAGTGGATAAATAACATCTACTATGATGGCAGCACAAATCATAAAGATTCTCTAAAAAACAAGTTCTCGGTCTCCAGAGACACGTCTAGTAACACAGTGACTCTGACTGGAAACCGTCTGCAGACTGAAGACTCGGCTGTTTATTACTGCGCTCGATACCCACAGTCACACAAAGCAGCAGAAACTCGAACAAAAAACACCACACAGATCATGTTCACAATTTATCACTTGTGCAATGTACATTTATTAATTAATTACAACACAATGCATTGCCGTTTTCACGCAAAACATTTACTTAATTTATATCGAAACCCTTATTATTAAGATACATTAAATAAGGTTTTGAATTTTTTTTCTGTTGTTCATTTAAATCTGAACTCAACATTTTTTTTATGGTAGAGCTTAATGAAACAGTTACATAAAATTACATTAGACGTCAAATGAACAGCATAGACACAAAATTTCCCTCTGAAGTGAAATGAAATGCATGTCATGGTCACAGGTGCACCTACCATAGGGGGGTGTGGGCTCAAACCCGTGGCCGACCACTCGGAAACAGGCGCAGATTGGGTCGTCTTGGTCCACAAACATCTGGCCGCCATCTTGAATCCTCGCCCGCGCATCATTTGCGGACTTATCCCGGTGTTTTCTTGTAGATTGACATCATTTCGCCTGGACTGCTCATGTGTCTTCCTGCTCACCCCCTTGATAGTGCAGCTGGAATGAGGGATTCACACTATCGGGATATCAGAGATATCACCAATTCAAAGGAATTGAATTATTGGGAGGTCAGAGATAAAAGGCCAAGCCCTCCAGTGGAGCCTGACGAACCTCTGTCAGATGAAAGTGATTACATGACACACCACTGCACTGCACCCAGTGAAATTTGTCCTCTGCATTTAACGTATCCCCTGAGGGAGCCATGAAAGGCGCCCGGGGAGCAGTGTGTTGCTCAGAGGCTCCCTGATGTCCTGCTGCAGGCGGATGAACCAACGTAAACACGACCGTTACTGTTCAGGCCATGTGAGATGAAGGCATCGTGAAAGGGATTGTTTTTGTCATTGCGATGCACAGCATAGAAGATGATGACACAACGAAATGTGTCCTCTGCATTTAACTTGTCTCCCTTAGTGAGCAGTGGGCAGCCATGAAAGTAGGCCTGTTGGGACGGTACCTTGATCAAGGGCACTTCAGTGTACATACCTCCTATCACCTCGTCTACACGCCACAAACGATGTAGGCAAATCCCCCTGAAGTTCTCTCCTCATGTGAGTTGCTCCTCTGAAACCCCAGCAGCTCCTGAGCTCTGAAGTGTCCAGAAGTTCATTTCCAGCTTCAGCGCAGACATGATACCCAGAGCAATCCTGCTGCTTGCAGCTTCTTGTTTTAAGTGCTACAAACATATTTTCAGATGTTATGACTCTGTGGTGTTGAAGAATTTATGTTGCTTGGCTTTTCAGGTGTCTACTGCTACTGCTACAGGTGAACCCTTGACGATGGTCTCCTACTCAGTTACCAGCTACTCCACAGCATTGATCCGGCAGAGAACAGGAGATGCTCTAGAGTGGATCAATATAATGTATAGCAATGGTAATACGGACCAGAAAGACTCACTGAAAAACAGATTCGGCGTCTCCAGAGACACGTCTACCAACACAACGACTGCGAGGCCAGGGACTACAGGCTGGAGACACAGGCGTATACTACTGTGCACGCTACGCATGGAGATGAAAATGTGCACCAGGGCCCTTCATCTGGTGAAAACAACAATAAAAACCAAACCTACCAATCCACAATCCTCAACATTTAACAAATGTGTGAGCGATAATCAGAAGTGCAGGGACCTACTCCCCAAAAACAGTATTATAAAGCATGTGGAAACTCACATCAGTACGCAGGACACAGTAAAATACAATCTAGACACAATCAGGATACACGACCGTGGAATCAGGAACAGTTTTTATTACTGACATTTGTTATGATTTAATGAATAAGAAATTAATAAATACATATTGATTCTTAATTCCCTTAATGCTCCAGGAACCTGCACCTTATTATCATTCTGTAACTATGCATTATTAATGAACTAACTATATGGAAAGGGTGTCTGGGTTTACAAACGTTCCCTAGATTTGTTGAGCCATCAGCATTACTATACTATTCTATTCTTTACTATTCTTATTAAATACTATTCTTCTTAAAAAATCAACAATACACAACTGCAATAGAGAAAGTTGTGGTCAGAAGCATTTTATTACTCAAGTAGAAGGTGGGATATGCAAAGTGCACACACACACACACACACACACACACACAAACCAAACCCCACCTTATATAATCCCACATTCAGCTATGTTAGTCATTTAGCAGAATTCCAAGGGAGCATCAATGGCACCGAAGGCCACATGTTGTGTTGTGCTTGTGTTGATGGCTTTAACGAGTGAGTAAAATACTGATGGAGGACGAAGCATCGTGCGAAACGCGACTTACAACAAGCTTCTGTTTTCCAGGCATTAGCTGTGAGATTAAACTGGAACAGTCATCGGATCAGATGAAACAGCCGGGTGAGAGTGTGAAAATGCTGTGTAAAGTCTCCGGTTACTCACTGACCAGCTACAACATACACTGGATACGGCAGAAGCCTGGGAAGGCCCTGGAGTGGATTGGATACATGAGCACCGGATCAAACTCGGCAGGCTACGCAGAGTCTCTGAAAGGCCAGTTCATCATCACTGAGGAGGCGTCGTCCAGTATGCAGTATCTAGAGGCCAAGAGTCTGAGAGCAGAAGACACCGCGGTGTATTATTGTGCTCGACAGCCACAGTGACTCAAGTTCATGCAGCTGCCATGCAAAAAACCACACGCGTCAAATTTCAGAGGAAGTAGAACCACAGACTGAAGATGGAAGACTTTTCATGCTGCAAATATGAAAAATATAGTACATTAACTTCAAAATGCATTAATACATTATTATTTTATTATTACATATATTACATATTTCTTGCCATTTTGAAGCAGGTCTCTTTAGCTGCAGTAGTTTCCCAGCCAGCCACTCAGTGGCATACTTGGCTAAACCTTCATTACTTGGCATCGCTGGGTGTGGCACCCAGGGGACACAGTGATAGCCCCACCGCCTTATTTATTCACGCATCCTATGTAACCCTGCAGGCAAAAACTCATGCAAAACTCACGCAAGACCTCACATATATCCAACGCTGTCAATTCCGGACACGTTCTCAGGATTTTCCTCCTGAATCTCAAAATGATTTCTGCTTTCAGTTTCTTTCTGCTTGCAGCATGTTTGTCAGGTGGGTATGTTTGCTTGGAAAAAAAAACTTTTAAAAAAGCATTTAAAATCTTTTATTCCTACCGTTGCAATATAAATTTTAATCTGCATGTTTTAAATCTGACAGGTAATCAGTGTCAGACGTTCACTCAGTCCGAACCCGGGATCAAAAAACCAGGAGACTCTCATACACTGACCTGCACCATATCCGGCTTCACGTTCAGCAGCTTGTACTTGCACTGGGTCAGACAGGCTCCTGGGAAGGGCCTGGAGTGGATTGCGTACATCAGTACACAGAGTTCTCCCATCTATTATTCCCAGTCGGTCCAGGGCCGGTTCACCGTGTCCAGGGACGACTCCAACAGCAAGCTGTACCTACAGATGAACAGCCTCCGGGATGACGACACCGGACTGTACTACTGCGCCAAGGAGTCACAGTGACTGAAGAGCCACAGCAGACGTACAAGAACCTACTTCCCCCAGGCCCAAGATGAAAACTACAGCTGAGTTACTTACAGAATATCTCTGTATCATTGGCACACATAAATATGAACACATGTCCCCAGTATAAATATGAGCCTCACTCCACTCATTTCACTCCCACATATTTTAGGATTCATTCTGCTATTTACTTATTACATCCCTCAGTGGTCTTTACCCGCTCTACCTGCCTGCCCTTGTACACCCATAGTCTCCGGGCCTAAAACTAAGCGTGCACTTGTTACTGCCTCTAAAATGTGGAATGACCTGGAATGACGTCCATTTTTAGGCTGCTCCCTTTAGGGGTCGCCACAGTATAAAATATTTTTACGCCGGATGGCCTTCCTGACGCAACCCTCCCCATTTACCAGGACTGGGATCAGCAACAAGAAACATACGGTCACATGTGTCCCCAGTGGCTGGGTTTTGTGAGACAGTGAGATGATTATTCCTTAATATTTTTCTCGTTTTTTGTAATTTTACTTTTCTTTCTTTTTTTATGGCTGCTGTTCTCACCTGCTTGGTGTCCATTTTTTATTTTCGTTTAATTTTTAATTTATGGGAGCTCCTACATCTTTCATTTGTTCTTCTGTACAGAGCTTTAGTGGTCTACAAATAAATAAAGATGAAAACTAACCAAAAGTATATTTATTCCTAGAGATGGTTTCTTCAAGGATCGTGATGGGATTAAATTTGATTTAGCTAAAGGTCGGTGTCAGCACTACATCCCTCTTTCCAGATTTAACTTTAGAACATTCTTAATAAAACATACAGATGAAAAGAGAGGAGCTGCACTGATAATCTGGAATGGAATAAGCCACCATCTAGATACTTATCTACACCTGTGTGAGCAATTCAGGTTTATTTAATGACACTTCTTATTTTAAAGACACCCCTAATAAAAATTCATTTAGAGCAAATAAATATTTGATTAAAAAATGTATGTCTTTTTATGTCATGAAAAAAAGTACAAATTAACATAAAATGGAATGCAAATGTGCATGCCCTCCCTCACTCCTCTTTACATTTAAAGAGAGGTGCATCATGAAGGGCCACCATCCAGCCAGCTCCTCCTCAGAACCATGTCTCCTGCATCTGTAGTGCTGCTGCTAGCTGCTGTCTCCTGTAAGTGTCGAATCCATCAAGTTACTCATCTCCATTAGGAAGCTCTGATTCTATTTCTATTTCTACTCTCTGACAGATGTTCACTGCATTGAACTCATCCAGCCCAGATCCATGGTGGTCCCGCCAGGAGACTCTTTTTCCATTTCCTGCAAAATCTCAGGGTACTCTGTTAAATCTTATTGCACTGGATATGACACGCTTCAGGAAAACCAATGGAATGGCTTGGATGGATATGTGGTGGTGGTGACAGTGGCTCAAGAGACACCTCCAGCAACACCGTGTTTCTACAAGCCCAACGTATCCAGAGTGAAGACAGTGCTGTGTATTACTGTGTTCGTAACCACAGTGTGGTGAACAACGTGTCTCTCTGTACAAAAACCTCTTCTTCTCCAAACTGCTCCAGTTATCTCACATACTGATGTTGAAATATGTCAGCCAGGCTCTTCATCATTCTAATAAGGTAAAAAGCTCAAACACACAATAATAAAAAAAAGCGCATTTTGAGAAAAATAGCAATCAATAGGTCGGTGTCAAAATATGAGATTGTGTCCTGTTTACTGCATTTTTGCCACTAGAGGTTGTGCAACACTGAGTCTCCTCACATGACACCTCAGACTCATAACTAGACTGATTACTGCTGGTAACCCGGATTATTACTAGTAAAGGTGAGCACAGTACAGAACCCAGAGCCCCAAAAAATATTGGTTCCTACAGGAGAACATCTTGCAGATAGACCAACGAGACACAAAGAAGTTCCCACCCAAAACACAAAAACCAAACTACACATTTGACATGACTTCCTGTTTCCTCTGGTCCACACCCGCCCCCACGTAGTATATTTATTACCCAAAACCATGCAAAACAGGCGCAACCTGCATGCATTTATACTTCAGAAAATATGAAGATCATGTCACACCTTCCTCTTATCTATTTCAAATGATCATGATGAATCTATTGTCTATTTTCCTTTTAGCAATTGTGTACCTTACAGGTCAGTTTTTTTTTTGTTGATAGATTTATAGATATTTTTCAGCTAAATTTTTCATGTTTTGTTATTCTTGTGTTATTTTTTACAGGTATTCAGTGTCAGGTACTGACCGAGTCCGAGTCGGTGGTTAAACGTCCAGGAGAATCACATAAACTCACTTGTACGACCTCTGGATTTACGTTCGGAAGCTACGCTATGAACTGGATCAGACAGGCTCCTGGAAAAGGCCTGGAATGGATCGCAATTATTCACACTACTACCACCTACTATTCCCAGTCTGTAACAGGAAGATTCACCATATCCAGGGACGACTCCAGCAGCAGGCTTTACTTACAGATGAACAACCTGAGAAGTGAAGACACGGCTCTGTATTACTGTGCCAGACACCCACAGTGAAACCTAATGCTGCAGCGCTGAACATAAACTCCTCATATTTCCTTTGTATAGATTTGCTTCAAAAACTCAAGAGCAAAAACTCAATTATCTCACGTCCTCAGTCTTGTGCAACACCCTCAGCCTGTCTGCAGTCACCTGTTACCACGCCCTCAGCCCGTCTGCCCTCACCTGTTGCCACGCCCTCAGCCCATCTACTGTCCTCAGTCATGAACATAACAGTTAAACCGAGCAACACACTACACATGAGAGTAAGCTGCTGTAAATGTGAGATAAAAAACAGGAAATGTTTTAATAAGGTTTTTATAAAAACAGCTTGAGTGTTTTGACTTTTATTAGACATTAATCTTCATATTCAATTTCAATGCAAATTCAATGCTGTCTATATATTAAGATCAGGGTCCACTGATAATTCTGCAGATGAGCATCACAGTAAACCATGTTGTCTACAGTTCTGCTGCTTCTTGCAGCTGCTTCCTGGCAGTATTTTTATCACATAACTGGTCATGGAAAATTATTACAGTAACTGTTTAAATGTTATGTTATGTTATATTAAGTCATCATTTATGTTTCCTTTTCAATGTATTTTAACAAGACACCCCTGTAACAAACTCCAAATTCATTTAAAAAAGAAAACAGCATGAACATTTTAAAGCAGCCGATCTCCAACATGGAGCTGAATTTTTCTCATAAATGTGTTTTATTGTGTTTTGTTTATCCATTTTAATATATAAGAGACAAATCCTGGAGCTTTTTAATGATTACCGATCAAACAGATGACCCCTGAAGTTGCAATGGTTTATTGGTATTAAGTGTCATATTAGGAAGCGTCACTAGGTGGTGCTGCACAACCGGCATATTAAATGTGTCCAAACTCTGGAAACTTCTTTGTCTTTTAAATCAGTTTGAAATTGACTATGTTAATTGGTTTCCATTTACCAGTAAAAAAAAATCTATAATGATAAAAATAAAGCCTCATCAGTTCTTGGTAACACCATTTTTGGCAAGTGTCACAATCATATTCAAAGAAAGATTTTTTACCAAATGAGCAATGTTTGAATTCATAATTTGCTGGTGATTATAGGAAATGTTTTAGTAATTTGTAGCCATTTTTAGAGTCTGTGCTGCATTTTATGTAATTTGTCACATTCTCAGCCCATCTGCTCTGCTCACCAGCACCTGTCTCTCCTGCCCCACAACCTGTATATAAAGACCCACTTGCAACCACTGCCTTGCCCATTCTTCTGTTTCTCTGACCCGTCCGTCTGTTCCTGTGGTATCTGTAAGAATCGGTGCCCTGAAGGGTTGTAACTTTGATAGCAATACAGCAGGGACACAGGAGGAAGTGTTTTTGGAGTGTGTCACTGTGTAGGAGTAGCTACTACAATGAGACATCTGCTGTCCCTCATACTTCTCATGGAACCAGCCAGCAGGGGTACAAGACCTGTGGTGGCTTCCGATTCATGATGTGGTGGGTATGAATAAGCAAGTAAAGGTTTAAAGAGCTGATGAAAACTAACAATTTGTAAATATATAGACTGGTAAATTAAAATTCTGTCTGTTAAGATCTGTACCTCATTTTTACTGCTGTTCCACACATTAGGAAAGTTTGGTGGATTGGTGGTAAAATACAACTCAGCTAATTAGCTGTTTTAATCAGAAGTCAAGTCAAGTCACTTTATTTCTAATGCACTTTAACAGCAGTTCCACTGCACCAAAGTGCTGTACAGGCATAAAAGGACACACAAGCAAAAATAGGGATAAAATAAATAAATAAAGTAAGTCTATAAAAAAATTATAATAATAAAAATGGGGGACTGAAGAAAATGACTGGGACCTTTCTGGGGATCTGGGGATGTGGAGGAGGGTGTTGCTGCTCGATATTAAGGATCTAGGAGTTGGCTGAAAATGAACAACATCTGTTATATAGGGTGGGGCCTGTCCATTTAGGGCCTTAAAAAATAAATAAGATTTTAAATTGAATTAGAAAATAAAAGACCGTGTGGTGGGGTGAGAAAACAGAGTGTGTAGAAAAACTCTTTCTCCCTCCACACAAAAGCACTGTATTCAACCACTCCAACTTGATGTTACCTGGCAGAAAGAGGCATGGCACAATAGAGGTTAAAAATTAACAGTTTCTAATTTATTAACACCGGTAAATAATTATTGTTGTTACATGTGAATATTGAATGTAAAAAGGTACCAAGGTTACAGAGAAAATAAAAATGAGAAGAAAGAGTAAAGGGGGAGAGAGAGAGGGAAAGAGGCAGAGCCATGGGAAGAAATAAGATGATAGAGCAGACTCAAAACCAGAAGATCCGGTTTCGATGGAAAGACAGCTGGGAAAAGAAAAGAAAAGAAAAAGAGCCCCTTCCCCACATGTGAGCAGACCTTTATACCCCTGGCCTACAGGAAGTTGTCACAGACCAATCAGAACCTGTTGTTTCTGATGTCACGCTCCCGGTGCCTCCCATCTGGGGAAGACAAAGAGAGTGGGCGGTCCCGACGGCCAGCACCTCACACGTTGCCGTCCCACAAAAGGCATGAAAAACAGAGGTGTTGAATATTCATGCACAACAATTGGCACAGGAATGTCACATTTTTTTCTTGTAGACGGCCACTATGCAAAACAAAGGCATGGTCCTGCGACGGCCGCTATGTAAAACAAAAGCATGGTCCTGCGATGCCCAATCTAACACCGGCATACAGTGCAGTGACACAAAATCTGGGGTATTGTGTTCTCTCTTTTTAGTACCCATCAGCTTTTTTAGTACCCATCGCTGCAAGGATTGCTTCGAATATCATTTTCCATCAGTCCATGTAATTATCGGAGATTCCTTGTAAAATCTGGGAGATTTTAAGTGAGAGGTACATGGACAATTTAATGAAAAAGATAACTGAATCTGAATTTTAATGATTAGTGATACTTTACACCAACGGCATTTGGTGAGCTGAGAAATGATTTCGGTCTTGGTCTTGGCCTTGGTACCCTCAAGTCTCGAGTGGTCTTGGTTTAGGCGGTCTTGACTACAAATCAGGAGCACAGAAATGACTCAAGAAAAATAACTCAATAAGGTCAAGTCTTTCAAAGAAAATTCCCTCTAAAATGAAGGAAGAATGTCCACAGCTCCTTGATCCAAATATGATGCCATTCATGATCATTTTTGTTCTATTTCAGTAGATTAAAGTGTTCCAAAAACAATTAAGTGCAAGTTCTCCTTCGCATAATCTGTTTTCAATGTAATAACCATCTTCAATACAGGGGAGCAAAAATGAATATCAACATTCTGCATTGTTAGAATGAAACATTACATTTTTTTCTGTTATTTAAGTATAATTTTGTGATTTCTCATAGGTGCAAAAATTGTTATTTTCCAATATTTCAACCATGTCATTGGTTTAAACACAAATGGCTGCAGTAGGGCCATAATATACATTGTATTATTATATATTTTTACAACAACAACAAAACATAATTTACAGCGCTTCCTTTTCCTCTAGGGCAGGATATGCAAATACCCTCCCACTCCAGCTCTTTATAAAGCACAAGTTCACTTGAGCTCATGTCAGAGTTAGAAATACGTATTTTTACATTTTATTTTTATATATTTACAATGGAACTGAAGACAATTTGTCACTTCATACTCATCCTGGTCTACATACACAGTAAGAGGATCAATGTTCTGAGCATTTTATATGATATTACTGGATTACTAGACTGTGGAAATAAACATGATTTCATTTGATTTAGGTTGCAGAAGTCAGACTCTGACTGAGTCTGGACCAGCGTTCATTAATCCTGGAGGATCTCATAAACTGACCTGTACAGCGTCCGGGCTGGACTTTGATAACTACTGGCTGGCTTGGAACAGACAGGCACCTGGAAAAGGCCTGGAATGGGTCGCAACTGTTACACATGACAGCGGCAGCAAATATTACTCTCAAGCTGTTCAGGGTCGGTTCACCATCTCCAGAGACAACAGCAAGGATGAGTTCTATCTGCAGATGAACCAGCTGAAGAGTGAAGACACGGCTGTTTATTACTGTGCAAGAGACCCACAGTGACACATAATACTGCAGCGCTGAACATAAACCCCACGTTCACAGATTCCTCAGTGATGGACAAAGTAGAAAGACCAAATACTGGACTCCAACATTAGAGTCCTCCCTTTCAACTTGCACTGGTGTGAAAGTCAAAGTCTTCAAATTTGCTTCAAAATCTATAGGAAATGTACTTTAATATCACTCATGGAACATCATTTATTACTCTGACATGAATATTATAGAAATCTGTCATAATCACGAAATATTAGGCTGAAGAGAACCAAGTAGCTGTGAATTAACAACATTTGAGGACACACACTGTTTTGACTGAAGACTGAAGCTGAATTTTAAGGAAAATAAATGCAATTCATATGATCTAACTTTGTCATAAATTGTACACCAAACTATTTGCATTTGCAAAAGTATTCAGGCAGAAATAGAGCATTTTCGAGAAGAATTCCAGGGGTGCCAATATTTTTGACCATAACTATCATGTTTACCATTCAGAAGATCAAGGTCATCAGTGCATTAAAAAAAATACATGTTTCACACCATGTTTGAGAAATAAAAAAAAAAAAAATTCTCTTGAAAGAATTCATTTAAGAAGTGACCCCATGTACCTTCTACTACTTCCTAGAGTTTTTATTTAGTGATTTTAAAAATGAATTAATTTACTGATGGGACATTTAACCAAGACATTTAACCTTGAGTGACTCCTGGGGGACTGTCCCTGTAATTACTGCTTAAATACTAAAGTCACTTTGGATGAGGGTGTCTGCTAAATTACATAAATGTAATCGATATGGATTTTTTTTTTTGTAACTGGTGGTCCTTGTCTGACGAACCTCAACCTGAACCTGATGATGGAGCTCTTCCACCATTTCTGCCCTTTGCTCCTTTATAATCTCACTACTCCTCCTGTTACAGGCAATTTACCTTGTTTTACACCGTATGGTGATAAAAGACCTTCAGTAGATGATGGAGCTGTGTGTTTTATTCTTATATTTCTATTTTTTCAAGGTAAACGTTTGCGTTGCTGAGATATGAATGTTAATCTTTATAAATGAACATGCGTCCTCATGCGTGTTTATTTCTCAGGTATCATCTGTGATGAGATCAGACTGGATCAGATGGAGCCTCAGATTAAAAGACCAGGGGAGACCTTCAAGATCTCCTGTAAAGTGTCTGGTTTTGACATGACCAGCTACTGGATGCACTGGATCAGACAGAAACCTGGGAAGCCACTGGAGTGGATTGGAGAAATGAACTCAGGATCAAACTCAGCAACATGTGCAGCGTCCCTAAAAGACCAGTTCATCATGACAGAGGATGTCTCTTTGAGCACACAGTACTTGCAGGCCAAGAGTCTGAGAGCAGAAGACACCGCGGTGTATTATTGTGCTCGAAGAGCCACAGTGACACAAGAGACTGAAGTGCCGAACAAGAATTTCCTGTGTTGTTCAGAAATGACAGCGTAGGCATAGCAACGTGTGATGGTACACCGTCAAAGTACGTTCCTTAAATAAATTGCAAGCTGGACTATCAAATGGAAGTGAAAGTGACTTTGAGTGGACAAAAATAAACAAAGACAAACATCTCCATTCGGTTTAGGCCTATAGGGGGCGATCTATCCAAATCTCTTACCACTTCAGCCCTTTAAAATTACACTGCGCTGAGCATCCTTACATTTTACTGTCAGTGGTTTACACAAGATCTTCACATGATGGAGATGTGGACCAGTCTCTGTCTCCTTCTCATTTCACTGTGTCTAGAAGGTAAAGTGTGATGCTGCTGAGATACGTATGATGCTGGGAAATATTTGGTCGGTAACACTTCTCAACATGAGCTCATGTACCCAGGTATTGTTGGTGATGAGATCAGGCTGGATCAGACGGAGCCTCAGATTAGAAGATCAGGGGAGACCTTCAAGATCTCCTTTTTCAAATTGAGCAGCTACTGGATCAGACTGAAACCTGGGAAGCCACTGGAGTGGATTGGAAGTATAAACGGTGGAACAAGTTACTACTCAGAGGCGCTGAAATACCAGTTCATCGTGACTGATGAAATCTCCTGGAGCACAACATACTTAGAGGCCAAGAGTCTTAGAGCAGAAGACACCGCGGTGCATTATTGTGCTCGAGAGACTGAAGCCCAGTATGAAAACAGCTGTGCTCTTCAGGAACGACTGCAGTTCCCGGCCAAGTCCATCAGATTACTGGTCCTTGTGCATTTGTATTCTTGTCAAAGCCATTCATGCTTTGGCTTTATTAGGCAACTTAGGGTTATGATAGACAATAATATTTAAGAGGAGTGTCTACAGGAATGGTTTCTTACCAATCAGTCAGGGTGGGTTCAAGTGCAACTGCAGCTCAGATCTTCATATTCATTCTCTATGCAAATCCACGTGTCCTTCCTTTCCTCCTGTCTATACATCAAGATCAGGGTCCACTGTTCATTCTGCATACAGACCAGCATCACAGTAAACCATGTTGTCTACAGTTCTGCTGCTCCTGGCAGCTGCTTCCTGGCAGTATTTTCATCATGTGAGCATGTGTGCTGCACAAAAACAAAGACCATTCTAGTTTTGTTTTGCAGAAAATTCATTCTAGCATAATTCAGGTAATTCTGTAAATAAGTTTCTTCATTTGACCTCTAACATTAGGGGTCACCAAAAAGAAAATAATGTTCAGGGTCTTTATCAGTTGACTTTGATTGAATTGCAATGATATGATGAGAGTTTGGGAGACTTGCAAAAGAGGAAAAAATTAACTTCACTGAGAAAAAGGTGGTAGTAGCCTAGTGGGTAAGACACTGGCCTGTGAACCAGAAGACCCGGGTTCAAATCCCACTTACTACCATTGTGTCCCTGAGCAAGACACTTAACCTTAAGTTGCTCCAGGGAGACTGTCCCTGTAAATACTGATTGTAAGTTGCTCTGGATAAGGGCGTCTGATAAATGCTGTAAATGTAAATGTGAGATTAAGGTCTGCATTTTCCCAGCAATATTGAGCCTGTGCCTATTAATTGACTGTGCAAATCAAATAACAATTATTTATATAGCAAATTTCAAAATTCAGTCCAAAAAAATAAATCAGTAATTCTGTAATATTTGTACTTACTTATTTACAGGAGCTCCAGTTCCTTTTAAAGCGTCTTAAGTGCAGGATATGTAAATTTACTTTCCTCTACACCCCTTTATAAAGCACAGCATCATTTCTGCTCATCATTTCTGCTCATGTTGTTGTTACCCACTTGTACAGATTCACATGCTTTAAATAATATTACAAGTGTTCAGAATGGATCTGAAGAGTTTCTGGCACATCATGGTCATGCTGGTGAACATTAATTGTGAGTTGAGGTTAATAAGGTAAGAGATGGTTTTCCAGACTTTATAATTCTCACGTATTTAATTTTTTTACAGGTTGCAGAAGTCAGAGTCTTATTCAGTCTGGACCAGCAGTCATTAATCCTGGAGGATCTCATAAACTGACCTGTACAGCGTCCGGGCTGGACTTTGATAGCTACTATATGGCTTGGAACAGACAGGCACCTGGAAAAGGCCTGGAATGGGTCGCAAGTATTAGCAGTGGCAGCGGCAGCATATATTACTCTCAAGCTGTTCAGGGTCGGTTCACCATCTCCAGAGACAACAGCAAGGATGAGCTCTATCTGCAGATGAACCAGCTGAAGAGTGAAGACACGGCTGTTTATTACTGTGCCAGAGACCCACAGTGACACATAATACTGCAGCGCTGAACATTAACTGCACAGATTCCTCAGTGGTGGACAAAGTACAAAGACAAAATATATTAAGTCCTCCCTTCCACTGGAGTTAAAGGTGAAGTCCTCAAATTAGCTTAAAAACCAAAAGAAAATATAATATCACTCATGGCACAACACACTTATTACATGTCAGAGTAATAATTTATTACTCTGACATGTATATTTTAGAAATCTTTCATAAACACAAAATATCTGTAATTGCTTGTGATTTTGAGTTATACAAAAATAAATTGTTGTTGTTGTATTCATCTGATATATTAAGACAAGACTGTGCAAAATCACATGGAATTAATCTGGAATTCATGAAAATGTATATGAATTAACATTGGATTATAAAAAAATTTGTATTAACATGTAACTGACATGATTTATGTGGATTAATTTAATATAAACAAAAATTAAACATATTGTGACGCCCAGGGACTGTTGGGTGGACACAGCTGAGTCCTGGTTGATCGCAGTCGAACATTATTCAGCCTGACTGACCAGGATCGATAGGAGAGAGGCAGCCGCTGGACATCTTCTTTTTGTGTTTTGTTAATAAATCCCATTGATCTTGATTTCCGGTTTCAGTGCTTCAGCCCTCAGTCGTGACATATATAGCATGTAGTACATACACATGGATGCACAAACACGAAAATATACAGAAATGAATAACATTGTGGTGTAAAATGGTAACAGCAAAGATTGTTTTAATATAGCAGTTGTTGCTGAATATTTTTTCTAATTATTTTTAACATAACATTTTAACATGTGAAAGGTGTAATATGCAAATGAATTCTCCAGTCCCAGCCCTATATAATGACCCAGCACATTACACACACACCACACAGTTTGAGTGACTTGTTCTGCGACTTCACATCTGAATGATGGAACTCTGGACAACTTGGTGCTTCATCTTCGTTCTGGTCAACGTGAAAAGTGTGTTTTACCACATTATTTATTAATAATTGTTGTTACTATAAACAAATATTAACGTGATTGTGTTTCTTAGATTGCAGAGGTCAAACACTGACTGAATCTGAGTCTGTTGTCATCAGACCTGGAGCTTCTCACAAACTGACCTGCACAGCATCTGGACTGGACTTTGACAGCTACTGGATGGCTTGGATCAGACAGGCACCCAGTAAAGGGCTGGATTTTGTGGCAATCATTGAATATGACAGTGATAGAGAATATTACTCCAATGCTGTGCAAGGAAGGTTCACCATCTCCAGAGACAACAGCAAAGATCAGCTCTACCTACAGATGGCCAACGTGAAGAGCGAAGACACGGATGTTTATTAATGTGCCAGAAGCCCACAGTGAACCATAATACTGCAGCGCTGAACATAAACCCACCACATACAAGAACAACCAAAACCTGATATTTTATTACAGAAGAAAGGGAAGTAATGTGGTGCAGAACAGGCATGAACACATCTCTCAAAAACACATCATTTTTTGTTCTATTTCAGTAGATTAAAGTGTTCCAAAAGAATTAAGTGCAAGTTCTCCTTCTCATAATCTTTTTTCAATGTAATAACCATCTTCAATACAGGGGAGCATATATGAATAGAAACATTTGTTAGAATAAAACATTGTTAGAATAAAACAGTTATTTCTGTTATTTCAAAAAGAATTTTGCAATTGTTTGTGGGTGCAAAAG
This sequence comes from Denticeps clupeoides, assembly GCF_900700375.1. Lineage (NCBI taxonomy): Eukaryota > Metazoa > Chordata > Actinopteri > Clupeiformes > Denticipitidae > Denticeps > Denticeps clupeoides. Next base: position 142,151 of record NW_021630122.1, read on the forward strand.
ATCAATTTATTAATATTTCTACCATTTTGCAGATGAGCATCACACTAAACCATGTTGTCTACAGTTCTGCTGCTTCTTGCAGCTGCTTCCTGGCAGTATTTTTATCACATAACTGGTCATGGAAAATTATTACAGTAACTGTTAACAGTTTAAATGTTATGTTATGTTATATTAAGTCATCATTTATGTTTCCTTTTCAATGTATTTTAACAAGACACCCCTGTAACAAACTCCAAATTCATTTAAAAAAGAAAACAGCATGAACATTTTAAAGCAGCCGATCTCCAACATGGAGCTGAATTTTTCTCATAAATGTGTTTTATTGTGTTTTGTTTATCCATTTTAATATATAAGAGACAAATCCTGGAGCTTTTTAATGATTACCGATCAAACAGATGACCCCTGAAGTTGCAATGGTTTATTGGTATTAAGTGTCATATTAGGAAGCGTCACTAGGTGGTGCTGCACAACCGGCATATTAAATGTGTCCAAACTCTGGAAACTTCTTTGTCTTTTAAATCAGTTTGAAATTGACTATGTTAATTGGTTTCCATTTACCAGTAAAAAAAAATCTATAATGATAAAAATAAAGCCTCATCAGTTCTTGGTAACACCATTTTTGGCAAGTGTCACAATCATATTCAAAGAAAGATTTTTTACCAAATGAGCAATGTTTGAATTCATAATTTGCTGGTGATTATAGGAAATGTTTTAGTAATTTGTAGCCATTTTTAGAGTCTGTGCTGCATTTTATGTAATTTGTCACATTCTCAGCCCATCTGCTCTGCTCACCAGCACCTGTCTCTCCTGCCCCACAACCTGTATATAAAGACCCACTTGCAACCACTGCCTTGCCCATTCTTCTGTTTCTCTGACCCGTCCGTCTGTTCCTGTGGTATCTGTAAGAATCGGTGCCCTGAAGGGTTGTAACTTTGATAGCAATACAGCAGGGACACAGGAGGAAGTGTTTTTGGAGTGTGTCACTGTGTAGGAGTAGCTACTACAATGAGACATCTGCTGTCCCTCATACTTCTCATGGAACCAGCCAGCAGGGGTACAAGACCTGTGGTGGCTTCCGATTCATGATGTGGTGGGTATGAATAAGCAAGTAAAGGTTTAAAGAGCTGATGAAAACTAACAATTTGTAAATATATAGACTGGTAAATTAAAATTCTGTCTGTTAAGATCTGTACCTCATTTTTACTGCTGTTCCACACATTAGGAAAGTTTGGTGGATTGGTGGTAAAATACAACTCAGCTAATTAGCTGTTTTAATCAGAAGTCAAGTCAAGTCACTTTATTTCTAATGCACTTTAACAGCAGTTCCACTGCACCAAAGTGCTGTACAGGCATAAAAGGACACACAAGCAAAAATAGGGATAAAATAAATAAATAAAGTAAGTCTATAAAAAAATTATAATAATAAAAATGGGGGACTGAAGAAAATGACTGGGACCTTTCTGGGGATCTGGGGATGTGGAGGAGGGTGTTGCTGCTCGATATTAAGGATCTAGGAGTTGGCTGAAAATGAACAACATCTGTTATATAGGGTGGGGCCTGTCCATTTAGGGCCTTAAAAAATAAATAAGATTTTAAATTGAATTAGAAAATAAAAGACCGTGTGGTGGGGTGAGAAAACAGAGTGTGTAGAAAAACTCTTTCTCCCTCCACACAAAAGCACTGTATTCAACCACTCCAACTTGATGTTACCTGGCAGAAAGAGGCATGGCACAATAGAGGTTAAAAATTAACAGTTTCTAATTTATTAACACCGGTAAATAATTATTGTTGTTACATGTGAATATTGAATGTAAAAAGGTACCAAGGTTACAGAGAAAATAAAAATGAGAAGAAAGAGTAAAGGGGGAGAGAGAGAGGGAAAGAGGCAGAGCCATGGGAAGAAATAAGATGATAGAGCAGACTCAAAACCAGAAGATCCGGTTTCGATGGAAAGACAGCTGGGAAAAGAAAAGAAAAGAAAAAGAGCCCCTTCCCCACATGTGAGCAGACCTTTATACCCCTGGCCTACAGGAAGTTGTCACAGACCAATCAGAACCTGTTGTTTCTGATGTCACGCTCCCGGTGCCTCCCATCTGGGGAAGACAAAGAGAGTGGGCGGTCCCGACGGCCAGCACCTCACACGTTGCCGTCCCACAAAAGGCATGAAAAACAGAGGTGTTGAATATTCATGCACAACAATTGGCACAGGAATGTCACATTTTTTCTTGTAGACGGCCACTATGCAAAACAAAGGCATGGTCCTGCGACGGCCGCTATGTAAAACAAAAGCATGGTCCTGCGATGCCCAATCTAACACCGGCATACAGTGCAGTGACACAAAATCTGGGGTATTGTGTTCTCTCTTTTTAGTACCCATCAGCTTTTTTAGTACCCATCGCTGCAAGGATTGCTTCGAATATCATTTTCCATCAGTCCATGTAATTATCGGAGATTCCTTGTAAAATCTGGGAGATTTTAAGTGAGAGGTACATGGACAATTTAATGAAAAAGATAACTGAATCTGAATTTTAATGATTAGTGATACTTTACACCAACGGCATTTGGTGAGCTGAGAAATGATTTCGGTCTTGGTCTTGGCCTTGGTACCCTCAAGTCTCGAGTGGTCTTGGTTTAGGCGGTCTTGACTACAAATCAGGAGCACAGAAATGACTCAAGAAAAATAACTCAATAAGGTCAAGTCTTTCAAAGAAAATTCCCTCTAAAATGAAGGAAGAATGTCCACAGCTCCTTGATCCAAATATGATGCCATTCATGATCATTTTTGTTCTATTTCAGTAGATTAAAGTGTTCCAAAAACAATTAAGTGCAAGTTCTCCTTCGCATAATCTGTTTTCAATGTAATAACCATCTTCAATACAGGGGAGCAAAAATGAATATCAACATTCTGCATTGTTAGAATGAAACATTACATTTTTTCTGTTATTTAAGTATAATTTTGTGATTTCTCATAGGTGCAAAAATTGTTATTTTCCAATATTTCAACCATGTCATTGGTTTAAAACACAAATGGCTGCAGTAGGGCCATAATATACATTGTATTATTATATATTTTTACAACAACAACAAAACATAATTTACAGCGCTTCCTTTTCCTCTAGGGCAGGATATGCAAATACCCTCCCACTCCAGCTCTTTATAAAGCACAAGTTCACTTGAGCTCATGTCAGAGTTAGAAATACGTATTTTTACATTTTATTTTTATATATTTACAATGGAACTGAAGACAATTTGTCACTTCATACTCATCCTGGTCTACATACACAGTAAGAGGATCAATGTTCTGAGCATTTTATATGATATTACTGGATTACTAGACTGTGGAAATAAACATGATTTCATTTGATTTAGGTTGCAGAAGTCAGACTCTGACTGAGTCTGGACAAGCGTTCATTAATCCTGGAGGATCTCATAAACTGACCTGTACAGCGTCCGGGCTGGACTTTGATAACTACTGGCTGGCTTGGAACAGACAGGCACCTGGAAAAGGCCTGGAATGGGTCGCAACTGTTACACATGACAGCGGCAGCAAATATTACTCTCAAGCTGTTCAGGGTCGGTTCACCCATCTCCAGAGACAACAGCAAGGATGAGTTCTATCTGCAGATGAACCAGCTGAAGAGTGAAGACACGGCTGTTTATTACTGTGCAAGAGACCCACAGTGACACATAATACTGCAGCGCTGAACATAAACCCCACGTTCACAGATTCCTCAGTGATGGACAAAGTAGAAAGACCAAATACTGGACTCCAACATTAGAGTCCTCCCTTTCAACTTGCACTGGTGTGAAAGTCAAAGTCTTCAAATTTGCTTCAAAATCTATAGGAAATGTACTTTAATATCACTCATGGAACATCATTTATTACTCTGACATGAATATTATAGAAATCTGTCATAATCACGAAATATTAGGCTGAAGAGAACCAAGTAGCTGTGAATTAACAACATTTGAGGACACACACTGTTTTGACTGAAGACTGAAGCTGAATTTTAAGGAAAATAAATGCAATTCATATGATCTAACTTTGTCATAAATTGTACACCAAACTATTTGCATTTGCAAAAGTATTCAGGCAGAAATAGAGCATTTTCGAGAAGAATTCCAGGGGTGCCAATATTTTTGACCATAACTATCATGTTTACCATTCAGAAGATCAAGGTCATCAGTGCATTAAAAAAAATACATGTTTCACACCATGTTTGAGAAATAAAAAAAAAATAAATTCTCTTGAAAGAATTCATTTAAGAAGTGACCCCATGTACCTTCTACTACTTCCTAGAGTTTTTATTTAGTGATTTTAAAAATGAATTAATTTACTGATGGGACATTTAACCAAGACATTTAACCTTGAGTGACTCCTGGGGGACTGTCCCTGTAATTACTGCTTAAATACTAAAGTCACTTTGGATGAGGGTGTCTGCTAAATTACATAAATGTAATCGATATGGATTTTTTTTTTTGTAACTGGTGGTCCTTGTCTGACGAACCTCAACCTGAACCTGATGATGGAGCTCTTCCACCATTTCTGCCCTTTGCTCCTTTATAATCTCACTACTCCTCCTGTTACAGGCAATTTACCTTGTTTTACACCGTATGGTGATAAAAGACCTTCAGTAGATGATGGAGCTGTGGAGAAGAGTCTGTTTAATTTTTATATTTCTGTTTTTTCAAGGTAAACGTTTGCGTTGCTGAGATATGAATGTTAATCTTTATAAATGAACATGCGTCCTCATGCGTGTTTATTTCTCAGGTATCATCTGTGATGAGATCAGACTGGATCAGATGGAGCCTCAGATTAAAAGACCAGGGGAGACCTTCAAGATCTCCTGTAAAGTGTCTGGTTTTGACATGACCAGCTACTGGATGCACTGGATCAGACAGAAACCTGGGAAGCCACTGGAGTGGATTGGAGAAATGAACTCAGGATCAAACTCAGCAACATGTGCAGCGTCCCTAAAAGACCAGTTCATCATGACAGAGGATGTCTCTTTGAGCACACAGTACTTGCAGGCCAAGAGTCTGAGAGCAGAAGACACCGCGGTGTATTATTGTGCTCGAAGAGCCACAGTGACACAAGAGACTGAAGTGCCGAACAAGAATTTCCTGTGTTGTTCAGAAATGACAGCGTAGGCATAGCAACGTGTGATGGTACACCGTCAAAGTACGTTCCTTAAATAAATTGCAAGCTGGACTATCAAATGGAAGTGAAAGTGACTTTGAGTGGACAAAAATAAACAAAGACAAACATCTCCATTCGGTTTAGGCCTATAGGGGGCGATCTATCCAAATCTCTTACCACTTCAGCCCTTTAAAATTACACTGCGCTGAGCATCCTTACATTTTACTGTCAGTGGTTTACACAAGATCTTCACATGATGGAGATGTGGACCAGTCTCTGTCTTCTTCTCATTTCACTGTGTCTAGAAGGTAAAGTGTGATGCTGCTGAGATACGTATGATGCTGGGAAATATTTGGTCGGTAACACTTCTCAACATGAGCTCATGTACCCAGGTATTGTTGGTGATGAGATCAGGCTGGATCAGACGGAGCCTCAGATTAGAAGATCAGGGGAGACCTTCAAGATCTCCTTTTTCACATTGAGCAGCTACTGGATCAGACTGAAACCTGGGAAGCCACTGGAGTGGATTGGAAGTATAAACGGTGGAACAAGTTACTACTCAGAGGCGCTGAAATACCAGTTCATCGTGACTGATGAAATCTCCTGGAGCACAACATACTTAGAGGCCAAGAGTCTTAGAGCAGAAGACAACCGCGGTGCATTATTGTGCTCGAGAGACTGAAGCCCAGTATGAAAACAGCTGTGCTCTTCAGGAACGACTGCAGTTCCCGGCCAAGTCCATCAGATTACTGGTCCTTGTGCATTTGTATTCTTGTCAAAGCCATTCATGCTTTGGCTTTATTAGGAAACTTAGGGTTATGATAGACAATAATATTTAAGAGGAGTGTCTACAGGAATGGTTTCTTACCAATCAGTCAGGGTGGGTTCAAGTGCAACTGCAGCTCAGATCTTCATATTCATTCTCTATGCAAATCCACGTGTCCCTCCTTTCCTCCTGTCTATACATCAAGATCAGGGTCCACTGTTCATTCTGCATACAGACCAGCATCACAGTAAACCATGTTGTCTACAGTTCTGCTGCTCCTGGCAGCTGCTTCCTGGCAGTATTTCATCATGTGAGCATGTGTGCTGCACAAAAACAAAGACCATTCTAGTTTTGTTTTGCAGAAAATTCATTCTAGCATAATTCAGGTAATTCTGTAAATAAGTTTCTTCATTTGACCTCTAACATTAGGGGTCACCAAAAAGAAAATAATGTTCAGGGTCTTTATCAGTTGACTTTGATTGAATTGCAATGATATGATGAGAGTTTGGGAGACTTGCAAAAGAGGAAAAAAATTAACTTCACTGAGAAAAAGGTGGTAGTAGCCTAGTGGGTAAGACACTGGCCTGTGAACCAGAAGACCCGGGTTCAAATCCCACTTACTACCATTGTGTCCCTGAGCAAGACACTTAACCTTAAGTTGCTCCAGGGAGACTGTCCCTGTAAATACTGATTGTAAGTTGCTCTGGATAAGGGCGTCTGATAAATGCTGTAAATGTAAATGTGAGATTAAGGTCTGCATTTTCCCAGCAATATTGAGCCTGTGCCTATTAATTGACTGTGCAAATCAAATAACAATTATTTATATAGCAAATTTCAAAATTCAGTCCAAAAAAATAAATCAGTAATTCTGTAATATTTGTACTTACTTATTTACAGGAGCTCCAGTTCCTTTAAAGCGTCTTAAGTGCAGGATATGTAAATTTACTTTCCTCTACACCCCTTTATAAAGCACAGCATCATTTCTGCTCATCATTTCTGCTCATGTTGTTGTTACCCACTTGTACAGATTCACATGCTTTAAATAATATTACAAGTGTTCAGAATGGATCTGAAGAGTTTCTGGCACATCATGGTCATGCTGGTGAACATTAATTGTGAGTTGAGGTTAATAAGGTAAGAGATGGTTTTCCAGACTTTATAATTCTCACGTATTTAATTTTTTTACAGGTTGCAGAAGTCAGAGTCTTATTCAGTCTGGACCAGCAGTCATTAATCCTGGAGGATCTCATAAACTGACCTGTACAGCGTCCGGGCTGGACTTTGATAGCTACTATATGGCTTGGAACAGACAGGCACCTGGAAAAGGCCTGGAATGGGTCGCAAGTATTAGCAGTGGCAGCGGCAGCATATATTACTCTCAAGCTGTTCAGGGTCGGTTCACCATCTCCAGAGACAACAGCAAGGATGAGCTCTATCTGCAGATGAACCAGCTGAAGAGTGAAGACACGGCTGTTTATTACTGTGCCAGAGACCCACAGTGACACATAATACTGCAGCGCTGAACATTAACTGCACAGATTCCTCAGTGGTGGACAAAGTACAAAGACAAAATATATTAAGTCCTCCCTTCCACTGGAGTTAAAGGTGAAGTCCTCAAATTAGCTTAAAAACCAAAAGAAAATATAATATCACTCATGGCACAACACACTTATTACATGTCAGAGTAATAATTTATTACTCTGACATGTATATTTTAGAAATCTTTCATAAACACAAAATATCTGTAATTGCTTGTGATTTTGAGTTATACAAAAATAAATTGTTGTTGTTGTTGTATTCATATATTAAGACAAGACTGCAAAATCACATGGAATTAATCTGGAATTCATGAAAATGTATATGAATTAACATTGGATTATAAAAAAATTTGTATTAACATGTAACTGACATGATTTATGTGGATTAATTTAATATAAACAAAAATTAAACATATTGTGATGCCCAGGGACTGTTGGGTGGACACAGCTGAGTCCTGGTTGATCGCAGTCGAACATTATTCAGCCTGACTGACCAGGATCGATAGGAGAGAGAGGCAGCCCTTGGACGTCTTCTTTTTGGCCATCGCGCCGTTTCCTTTGTGTTTTGTTAATAAATCCCATTGATCTTGATTTCCGGTTTCAGTGCTTCAGCCCTCAGTCGTGACATATATAGCATGTAGTACATACACATGGATGCACAAACACGAAAATATACAGAAATGAATAACATTGTGGTGTAAAATGGTAACAGCAAAGATTGTTTTAATATAGCAGTTGTTGCTGAATATTTTTTCTAATTATTTTTAACATAACATTTTAACATGTGAAAGGTGTAATATGCAAATGAATTCTCCAGTCCCAGCCCTATATAATGACCCAGCACATTACACACACACCACACAGTTTGAGTGACTTGTTCTGCGACTTCACATCTGAATGATGGAACTCTGGACAACTTGGTGCTTCATCTTCATACTGGTCAACGTGAAAAGTGTGTTTTACCACGTTATTTATTCATAATTGTTGTTACTATAAACTAATATTAACGTGATTGTGTTTCTTAGATTGCAGAGGTCAAACACTGACTGAATCTGAGTCTGTTGTCATCAGACCTGGAGCTTCTCACAAACTGACCTGCACAGCATCTGGACTGGACTTTGACAGCTACTGGATGGCTTGGATCAGACAGGCACCCAGTAAAGGGCTGGATTTTGTGGCAATCATTGAATATGACAGTGATAGAAAATATTACTCCAATGCTGTGCAAGGAAGGTTCACCATCTCCAGAGACAACAGCAAAGATCAGCTCTACCTACAGATGGCCAACGTGAAGAGCGAAGACACGGATGTTTATTAATGTGCCAGAAGCCCACAGTGAACCATAATACTGCAGCGCTGAACATAAACCCACCACATACAAGAACAACCAAAACCTGATATTTTATTACAGAAGAAAGGGAAGTAATGTGGTGCAGAACAGGCATGAACACATCTCTCAAAAACACATCATTTTTTGTTCTATTTCAGTAGATTAAAGTGTTCCAAAAGAATTAAGTGCAAGTTCTCCTTCTCATAATCTTTTTTCAATGAAATAACCATCTTCAATACAGGGGAGCATATATGAATAGAAACATTTGTTAGAATAAAACATTGTTATAATAAAACAGTTATTTCTGTTATTTCAAAAAGAATTTTGCAATTGTTTGTGGGTGCAAAAGATCAATTTATTAATATTTCTACCATTTTCATGTCATTGGTTTTAAACACAAATGGCTGCACTAAGGCCATATTATATGTTGTATCATTATATATTTTTACAACAACAACAAAACATAATTTACGTCGGTTCCTTTTCAAGCCTGTAGGGCAGGATATGCAAATACCCTCCCACTACATCTCTTTATAAAGCACAAGTTCACTTGAGCTCATGTCAGAGTTAGAAATACGTAATTGAAATTGTATTTTTATATACTTATAATGGAACTGAAGACAATTTGTCACTTCATACTCATCCTGGTCTACATACACAGTAAGAGGATCAATGTTCTGAGCATTTTATATGATATTACTGGATTAATAGACTGTGGAATTAAACATGATTTTATTTGATTTAGGTTGCAGAAGTCAGACTCTGACTGAGTCTGGACCAGCGTTCATTAATCCTGGAGAATCTCATAAACTGACCTGTACAGCATCAGGGTTTAACTTTGGTGACTACTATATGGCTTGGAACAGACAGGCACCTGGAAAAGGCCTGGAATGGGTCGCATATATTAGCAGTGGCAGCGGCAGCAGCAAATATTACTCTCAAGCTGTTCAGGGTCGGTTCACCATCTCCAGAGACAACAGCAGGAAAGAGCTCTACCTGCAGATGAACCAGCTGAAGAGTGAAGACACGGCTGTTTATTACTGTGCCAGAGACCCACAGTGACACATAATACTGCAGCGCTGAACATAAACCCCACGTTCACAGATTCCTCAGTGGTGGACAAAGTAGAAAGACCAAATACTGGACTCCAATATTAAAGTCCTCCCTTTCAACTTGCACTGGTGTGAAAGTTAAAGTCTTCAAATTTAATTAAAAAGAAAAATGTACTATTAAAGAAAATGTACTTTAATATCACTCATTGAAACATGATTTATTACTTTGAGGTATATTTTAGAAATCTGTCATAATCACAAAACATAAAGGCTGAAGAGAACCAAGTGGCTGTGAATTAACAACATTTGAGGACACACACTGTTTTGACTGAAGACTGATGCTGAATTTTAAGGAAAAATAAATGCAATTCATATGATCTAACTTTGTCATAACTTGTACACCAAACTATTTGCATTTCAGGCAGAAATAGAGCATTTTTGAGACAAATTCCAGGGTACCAATCATTTCGACCATAACCACCATGTATACTATATTTCAGAAGATCAAGGTCAGTAAGAAATGTTCTTGTTCTTGATAGGAAACCATAGTTAAGTGCATTAAAAGACCATGTTTCACACCATGTTCGAGAAATTAAAAAAATGCATTTCTCTCAAAGGAATTAATTTAAGAAGTGACCTCGTTACCTTCTACTACTTCCTAGTGTTTTTATGTAGTGATTTTAAAAATGAATGAATTTACTGATGGATGTAAAAAATATAGTTTACTATATTATATTTAAATGTAATTTTGAAATAAAAAAAATTAACTGTAAACATTTCTAACAATGTGCCTTTATGCACATTGTTATTATTTAAATATATTTTATTATGTAAATTTGTCATCCAAATTTTCGAACATTCGGAACCTCCTCTATTTAAAGAGGAAGGTGGACCCTTCATTCAGACAAGACCACCATGCCTTCTGCATCTCCACTGCTGCTGCTGCTACTGGCAGCTGCTCTAAGTGAGTTTCACTTCAGACGCTTCGTTATGATGTAACTTGTGTAAAATTGGTGTTAATAATCCGTGTGTGTTTATGAAATGTTCATCTTCTGTTTCTGTCTGCAGAGGTTCACTGTAACGTTGAACTCACACAGATGCCTTCTGTGGTCCAGCCGCCTGGTCAACCTTTGACCCTGACCTGCAAGGTGTCTGGGTATTCAGTGACTGACAGGAGCTACTGTACTCACTGGATACGACAACCTGCAGGAGAAGCTCTGGAGTGGATTGGAGAGGTCTGTGGAAGCGGTAACCTGTACCACAGTGAAAAACTGAAAAACAAGTTCAGCGTCTCCAGAGACACGTCCAGCAGCTCGGTGTCTTTACGAGGAAACGGTCTCCAGGCTGCAGACACAGCTGTGTATTACTGCGCCGAAAAGCACCGTGGTGAAAAATATCACATAAATAGAACAAAAACCCAACAGTTACTCCACATTCCTCTCCATCCCAGAGTCTCACAGACTTTAATACATTAACCTGCAACACGGAACCACTGCTGCTAATATAAGCCGGTATTCATCTGGGAAAATGATCAGTGAGGCTAATGTAACTTGCATGTTACTAACATTAATAATACTGGAAATGGTTTATAAAAAAAAAAACTAAATGTCTGAACTTATTGTGATATATTCGAAAGTGAAAAGTGAAGTGATTGTCATTGTGAAACACTGCAGCACAGAACATGGTATCACAACGAAAATGTGTCCTCTGCATTTAACCATCAACCCTTGGTGAGCAGTGGGCAGCCATGACAGGCGCCCGGAGAGCAGTGTGTGGGGAATGTGCTTTCCTCAGTGGCACCTCAGTGGCACCTTGGCGGCTCGGGTTTCGAAACCGGTGACCTTCTGATTATGGGGCCACTTCCTTAACGGCTAGGGGCCACCACTGACCTATTATATTCATTATAAAATGTACAGTAATGTGTAAAAGAGGGTTTGGGCACAGGGTACAGCAGTAAATTAAACCCTGTTTACTGTACTTCAGCCACTAGAGGGGGTCTGTACAAAAAAAACTTCACTGTGGCTCCTCACATGACCACTCAGACTTATAACTGGACAGATTACTGCTAGTAACCCTGTTAAGATCTGAGGCAGATTCAGACACAGAACGTCTTATTGCCAGTATGGGAAAAAAATGTGATCATTTGGTTTGGGTTTTATAGAACAATGACAACAGGTTAGAACATGGATGTAAAAAGAAGTGTTGGTTCCTACTGAAGAACCTACACAAAAGTGATGTTTGCAAAGATACTTGAAAGAAGGTTAGGAGCTTGTAACTGATGACCAACAAGAAAAAAATAATTTCCCACCCCAGAACACCAAATTACACATCTGACACGACTTCCCGGTTCCTCTGGTCCCCACCCGCCCCGACGTTCTATTTTCTTTACCCAAACCATGCAAAACAAACACATCTGCATGCATTTATACTTCAGAAAATATGAAGACCATGTTGCATCTTCCTGAGAGCTCTTATCATTTCAAACCAAATAAGCATAATTAATCTATTCCCAGTCTGTAACTGGAAGATTCACCATATCCAGGTACAACTCCAGCAGCAGGCTTACTTACAGATGAACAACCTGAGAAGTGAAGACACGGCTCTGTATTACTGTGGCCAGACACCCACAGTGAGAGAAGAACCTGGAGAGCAGAACAAGAACCACAACACACAATCATCTCCACCAAAACAGAGAAATACAAAAGCTAGAGTAGATGCATTCTGTTTAAAACTGACTGTTTTTGCCGACTATTAATATGGAATAGTGATACTTACACAGCTTCTGTCACTATGAAGCAAAAGTCTTCATTTGAAACAGGGAAAAAATTCAAAATAAATCCTTCTCTTCATTGTGTCTTTTTTTTCGGAAGCATACAGTGCATTTAGATATTTTCCATGTCATCATATATTTCATGTTCTCTTTGCACTACATTATACCATTATAATAAACTATTATGATGTAGTAATTATTACTGTCTACTGGTATTAATTTCACTCATTTATTTTTTTCAATTAAATTAATACATTTATACATATTAAAAAATATGTGCAGACCTGCAGCTGTAGTTAAATATCATAACTTTTAAAAACATGTCTGCTGCTGAAACTCACTGTACTTTACTGTCGGGGAGGAGTTTATGCAAAACACATGAGTAATATTATATATATGAACATATACACATAATATCCTGGCTACAACAGGTCAACACAGAACAAGATGGATTTTCTATTTCATTTCATTCTTGTATCCATCTGTATGACTGGTGAGAATTATTACAATAATATTGCATAATATCATGTCATGATAGAGACTGATGCATCATGCTTTGTTTACAGGAGTAAATGGCCAGACACTCACTGAATCTGAACCAGCGATCATTAAACCTGGAGGATCTCACAAACTGACCTGCACAGTTCGGGTTATGGAGATCAGTGGCTACTACCCTGGCCTGGGTCCAGACAGGAACCGGGTAAAGGGCTGGAGTGGGTCGCCAGCATCTATAATGACTTCAATATTCACTATTCCTCAGAAGATTACAGGCAGGTTCAGCCATCTCCAGAGACAACAGCAAGAAGCAGGTTTACCTGCAGATGAACGATGTGAAGAGTGAAGATACGGCTGTTTATTACTGTGCTCGACAGCCACACTGAATCAACCAGCTGCATGGCTGAACAAAAACAGGACTTTTAAATTTGTACAGGTTTATTCCTACAAATAATTCATGTTTTATAAGCTATGGTAAATGTTATGGCTTCAAGGATTCCATCACCTTACTGGCACAACTTTATTATATTTTTGTACAATATTGCTCCTAAAAAGCGGTTTCTTTAGTGACTGTTAAAAATTAATTGTCTAACATTGGTGGGGTGGATGTAGCATAGGGCTCACCTTTGACCCAAAAGACCAGAAGGCAACAGATTCAGACCCCATTCACTACCATTCTGCCTCTGAACAAGACATTTAACCTTGAGTGTCTCCTGGGGGACTGTCCCTGTAACTACTGCTTAAAAGTCACTTTGGATGAGGGTGGTCTGCTAAATTACATAAATGTAATCGTTAATTTACGATATAGATTTTTTTTTGTAACTGGTGGTCCTTGTCTGACAAACCTCAACCTGAACCTGGATGATGGAGCTCTTCCACCATTTCTGTAGAATGACATTGTGAAATGCACTTTATTAATTACATATTTTGGCTGATCATGCTGTATCCCACACTGCAGTTTCTCACTACTGCAACAGACCTCTAGAGGAGGGTCTATGCAAAATATCTCCCCCTCGCTCCTTTATAATCTCACTACAAACGTCCTGTTACAGGCAATTTACCTTGTTTTACACATACCGTATGGTGATAAAAGACCTTCAGTAGATGATGGAGACTGTGGAGAAGAGCTTGTTTTATTCTTATATTTCAGTTTTTTTCCAGGTAAACGATTGCTTGCTGAGATAGTGAATGTTAATTTTTATAAATGAACTTGTGTCCTCATGCGTGTTTATTTCTCAGGTATCATCTGTGATGAGATCAGACTGGATCAGACGGAGCCTCAGATTAAAAGACCAGGGGAGACCTTCAAGATCTCCTGTAAAGTGTCTGGTTTTAGCATGACCAGCTACTACATGCACTGGATCAGACAGAAACCTGGGAAGCCACTAGAGTGGATTGGAAGAATAAACAGTGGAACAAGATACTACTCGAGGCGCTGAATGACCAGTTCATCATGACAGAGAGACGTCTCCTTGAGCACACAGTACTTGCAGCCAAGAGCCTGAGAGCAGAAGACACCCGCGGTGTATTATTGTGCTCGAAGTCCCACAGTGACACAAGAGACTGAAGTGCCGAACAAGAATTTCCTGTGTTGTTCAGAAATGACAGCGTAAGGCATAGCAACGTGTGATGGTACACCGTCAAATACGTTCCTTAAATAAATTGCAAGCTGCACTTTCAAATTAAAATGAAAGTGAATATGGAAAAGCTTTATGTTAAATACATTGTTTAATCGCTGCTGCAAACAGTAAATATTCCTACACTCATAATTTATAGAGTGGATAAAAAAAATTAAAACAAAGTCAATGCAAATCTCTTGACCCTTCAGCCCTTTAAAATTACACTGCACTGAGCATCCTGACAGTTTAAGACCTTTACATGATGGAGATGTGGACCAGTCTCTGTCTTCTTCTCATTCACTGTGTGTAGAAGGTAAAGTGTGATGCTGCTGAGTTCGTATGGTGCTGGGAAATATTGGTCAGCAACACTTCTCAACATGAGCTCATGTACCCAGGTATTGTGATGAGATCAGGCTGGATCAGACGGAGGCTCAGATTAGAAGACCAGGGGAGACCTTCAAGATCTCCTGTTTCACATTGAGCAGCTACTGGATCAGACAGAAACCTGGGAAGCCACTGGAGTGGATTGGAAGTATAAACGGTGGAACAAGTACTACTCAGAGGCGCTGAAAGACCAGTTCATGACTGATGAAATCTCCTCGAGCACAACGTACTTTGAGGCCAAGAGTCTGAGAGCAGAAGACACCGCGTGCATTATTGTGCTCGAGAGACTGAAGCCCAGTATGAAAACAGCTGTGCTCCTCAGGAACGACTGCAGTTCCCGGCCAACTAAATATCATGCAGTTTATCTTTTTAATACGACATGAAAATACTACTTACAACCATCATTCTGTAATCATTCTTCTAGCATCAATTACACTTGTCTAACAATACCCATCATAAATATAATATCACACATGGCATAGTGTAACAGAGCTGGGCTCTGTTACCAGTGTAAACACTCCACACGGCCATATATGGTAAAACCAGATTGGGACGCTGCCGACGCCGCCCGGCTGGGATCCAGGGAGCCGTGGTTGTCTGGGAGGACGCCGCCAGCCCCTGCTCCCTGGCCAGTGGTGGCTTCATGTTCTGCAGGGTCCTGACCCTCGATGGGTTCTCCATGCGGCTGAGGTGGTCTGGCCCATGGTCCTGTGTCTGGTGGCATTATGGGCGAGGAGGAGGTTCTGCTGGGTTTTGTTGAGTACTCAGAGGTTGTGGTAAGTACTTTTTGTTTTTTACATGATACAGGTGGAGTGTCCCCGGTTCCACATGAATCCCCGGTTCCACTTCCCCTGTCCTAAAGCAGATCCCTTGATGTCTGTCCAGTTTTTATTGCAACATGCACAGGTTTTAAACGTTTCAAACAGAAGAGCCCTGAGACCGAGGGAAGGGTTTTTGTGGTTTAGTTTATCACGGTGTATTCGGGTGGCCACAGTGATAACTGCAATAACAAAAACCTGCAGCATTTTTAATAACCGTGGCACATGCTTACTAACTATTTAAGAATATTAGTTATTAGTGATTTGTAACTTTATTGTTTTAGAAATTATTCTCAGTGTAATATTTTCTATAGAATGACTATAGTCTAAATGTATAGTGTAATTTTTTTCTCCGAGACACGGAATCAAGCACCCATACTACTGGTAGACCCCAGTGAAGAGACCAGCAAATAAATCCTGGTTCCTGACAACTGCTAAACAAGGACATACCATGAAACAAACCAGAGGGTCACCACAGCCACCACCACCGTTACAACTACAACTTCAGGGATCTTCAAATGGACCAGTAACATCATTATGGACACGTAATCTAGACCATGACACTGAATACATCCTGGACTTCTCCAACCCTACAACCGTAGGACTTATCATTATATCATATCCAACCCTGCACTGACACCATTTGCAGGCTCACTCTACCCTGGAAGGGGGTCCCTCTCTGTATCACTCCTTCCCAAGGTTTCTTCCTCTCTTTTTTTTCTCTCTCCTAGAGTTTTTTTTGTGTTGAGTTTTTCCTTGTGTGCAGAAGGGTCAAGTGTGGGGGGTGTCAACTGTAGGGCCTGTCAAAGCCCATTGAGACATACTGTATGTGATTTTGGGATATATAAGAAATAAAGGTTGTTGTTGTTGTAATTTTGTGAATTTAAGAATGTATAAGTGTATAAATGTCTAATGTAGTGTCTTTTCAAAAATCTGTCAGTAGAATTAATCACACAACTTACACAATTAACTCTTAATATTAAAGCTTGCTATAATGTATAGTTAAAATTCATATTTAAGGCTTAGACCAAGCAGGATGAGGAGATGGTTTTATAATAACTAACATATAATGAAAACTAAAATTGTAATGCCACGGTGTCAGGAGAAAGGAGAGACACACTTGCTCAACGTCTGAGCAAAAAGTGGTGAGTTTTAATGCAAAAAAATGGAAAACAGCGCCATGGACAAATCAATGGACACAAGACAACCGCAGGTGCATTTTTAACAGGTTGTCATGATCCGGACCGGCAGGGGTTACTCCGGATCCATAGTTCGGACCGGAGTTCCCTGATCGTGTTCACCTGGTGTATATGTATATAATTGTATAAAACTACCCTGTTCGTGTCTGTTCGCCGTTGGGTCATTGCGTGTTGATGTTCCCCTGTCTCGTGTTATGTCGTGCATATGCGTCCTCCTTCATCACCATGTCCAGCCCACCATGACACAGGTGGTAAAAGTGTGGTTGTGTTAAAAGTGTAAATAGTGGGGTTGTCGGTGTACTTTAATGTCTGTGCTTTAAAGTTCTGTCGGCTGAGCCTGTTCAAAAATGAAAATAAAACTTGATTAACTGAGTCCTCTTCGGCATGAGGTGTGTATTTTAGTTTTTTGAGAAATGTAAATGAGTTTAGAGTAAATTATTTTAAATAACTTGTGCGCAGTTCATGGTATTTTAGGTGCTCTGTATACGACCCTTTGTTAAGTCTGTGGATCAGTAAACCAGCACTGTGTTACTAATGTTAATTGGAGGAATTCACTGGAAGAAAATGTATTTAAGAGTGTCAGTGAACATTTGAGAGGTAAATGTCTATTGTCTTTTATTCAAAGCAAGGGGTCATTAAATGGCCATATTCATAGCTAAATTTTTATGAATAATGATACTTTACAGCAACTCCATTTTTCTTCAGTTGAGCTGAGTAATGTGATGTCGATTCCAGCCCTACTGTTTTCTTGGTCTTGGTACCCTCAAGTCTCGGAAATCAAAGAAAATTCCCTCTAAAATGAAGAAAGAATGTCCACAGATCCTTGATCCAAATACGATACCATTAATCCACAAGCCCCACCCCTTTCATTTAGTAATTATTACAGGCCAATGTAATAATTGCAGCAATATTTCTATATTGCTCAAAATTAAAGGTAGATACACCTTACTGTCCTACACTAATGTAACCTTAACCAAACCTTCACGGAACGTTCCTTAAAAATTCGATCTACATTTTCCTTAACAAAATCTGGTCCATTTTAAAGCAACTTTTCAGTGATTTTTCTAGATTTGTGCAAATTTTTCAAATCTGTCATATACTGTTGAAGCGATATTTTTAACCTGCACGAAATAGTCCACGGTCTTCAACAATCACCAGGGTCTCAGTCAGGAGTGACTCAGTACACTGAAGTGAGAGTGAAAGTGAAAGTGAAGCACAGCACACGGTGACACAATGAAAAGTGTCCTCTGCGTTTAACCATCATCCTAAGTGAGCAGTGGGCAGCCATGACAGGACAAGTATGTGGGGACGGTACTTTGCTCAGTGGCAGCTCAGTGGCACCATAGCGGCTCAAGATTCGAACCTCCAACCTTGTGATTACTGGTCCTTGTGCATTTGTATTCTTGTCAAAGCCATTCATGCTTCGGCTTTATTAGGCAACTTAGGGTTATGATAGACAAGTGCTCAAGTGCGAGTGCAGCTCAAATCTTCATATTCATTCTCTATGCAAATCCACGTGTCCCTCCTTTCCTCCTGTCTATACATCAAGATCAGGGTCCACTGTTCATTCTGCATACAGACCAGCATCACAGTAAAACATGTTGTCCACAGTTCTGCTGCTCCTGGCAGCTGCTTCCTGGCAGTATTTTTATCATGTGAGCATGTGTGCTGCACAAAAGCAAAGACCATTCTAGTTTTGTTTAGCAGAAAATTTATTCTAGGATAATTCGGGTAATTCCGTAAATAAATTTCTTCATTTGACCTCTAACATTAGGGCTCACCAAAAAGAAAATAATCATCAGGGTCTTTATCAGTTGACTTTGATTGAATTGCAATGATATGATGGGAGAGAAAAAAAATTGCAAAAGAGAAAAAAAATTTAACTTCACTGAGATTAAAGTCTGCATTTTCCCGACAATATTGAGTCTGTGCCTATTTATTGACTGTGTAAATCAAATAACAATTATTTATATAGCAAATTTCAGTCCAAAAATAAATAAATCAGTAAATCTGTAATATTTTTACTTTCGTATTTACAGGAGCTCCAGTTCCTTTTAAAGCGTCTTGAGTGCAGGATATGTAAATTTACTGTCAGGATTGCCTGCAGCTGGGCTCCACACCTGACTCCAATCCTGACGCCCCATAAATGCCGGAAGTTTCCGCCCTTTCTGGTCTCTGGCATTTTCGTGAACTCTCTGCACGAACTTGACCTGGTTTAGTTTTATGTGTTTTGAGTTCTGGCAATCGCCACACGCCTACGGGTTAGTTTATGTTCTTTATTTAAGTTAAATTCGTTTTCGGCCACCGCGCCCATCTTTATTTGTGTTTATTGTTTATTTGTTAATAAAAACCCCTTCCCATGTCAGACCTCTGCGCTTCCTTCCCCCTTAAGTCCGTAGTCGTGACAGAATGCCAGAGACCCCCCCAAAAGCGCAGAGGTGGAAAGCAGAGGAGAAGAAACGCCGCGAAGGACGCAGCCCGGCGCGGCGAACGCGGACGCCAGGGAGACGCGCCGCCCGTTCTGGTGGAGCGTTTTCTCCCCGAGAAGCCGTGGTACGCGGCGCCGCGTGATGATCCGGGAAACTCCGCGAAACCCGGAAGCGACAACGTCGGCGGGTGAGTGGGCGGAGCGAGGACGTTGGCGTCGGCAGCAGCGAGGAAGTGACGTGGGCAGCGAGCGCAGAAGATGCGACCCCCACGATCTTCGGCATGTCGAGCCAAGAACTCTGCGCTCTTCTGGCAAGGCTCCCCGTGGACTGGGACGACACGGACGACGACGAGAGCACGGGAGACGAGAGTTGGGCTCCGCCCATCGCGCCAGTCTGCGATCGTCGCAAGGTCCGTGGGGACCCACGTCACTTCCAGGGGGGTGAGAAGCGGCAACAACGGCGGCGTTCCTCCAGCGAGGAGGTGGGCAGCCTCCAGCCCGAATGGCCAGAGTACTGCCCATGGGAGCTTATCGCGCCATGGGTCCAGGATGTCCGCAGGGTGGATGACCCTCGGAGTCACCTGGTGGGAGGACACGGATGACGAAAGCGATGATGACATGGATTTTCGGTGGGCGGTCGTTGCCGGGATGGCTCCGCCCAGGCATGCGCGTCCGAGATCATCGCGGCCGTCCGTGATGACCCATGTGACTTCCGGGGGTACGCGGTGGACACGGACGACGACCAGGATGACGCCGTTTGGGCAGTCGGTGCTGGGATGGCTCCGCCCCATCGACGCCCATCCAGGATCGTCACGGGGTCCGTATGTCGCCCCCCACTCTTCCCCCTCTTTGTGTCCACCAGATGGCGGACCCCAGCCGCGGAGCCGAACCCCAGGGAGGAGGTTCCTGACCCGAATGTGCTGGTCCAAGGCGAGGTGGACAAGCCCCAAGGTACCCCTAAGTCCAGCCGGCGGGGTGGTGCTCCCCCAAAGAATTTTTTGGGGGGTGCAGTTCGGGTTGGGGACTCCTCCTGAGGGGAGGGTAGGTGGGGAAGCGATGGAGCTGGGGTCCTCCGGTAGCCAGTGAGGAGGGCGGGCCAGGCATGGGCCTGCGTCTGCCTCCAGAGGGGTGGAGCGCCATAGAGCCCCCGGGTAGGCATGAGGACCCAGCTGGGACAGGCAGGAAGAGGGCCTGCTTGTCCCAACGGACGCAGAAGGGGCTAGCCGGATGGTCGGGCGATGCCCCCCCCTTGGCACCAGGGCCGTGCAGCGAGAGGGGCTGCATAGTCCCAGAAGGCACCAGCCTGGGGTGCCTGGAACAGTCGTCGGAGGCTCTGGGACAATCTCCCTGCGCGGTGCAGGGGGTGACACAAGACGTGTCAGAGGAGACGTGTGGAGACAGGGCCCACACGTACCCAGATGGATCGGCCCTGATTATTGTGTGCAGGTACGAGGGTCTGGGGCCGCCATGCGGGACCACGGCGGGGAGCCAGGCCGAGGGTCCGGGGCCGCCATCGGGACCACGGCGGGGAGCCAGGCCGAGGGTCCGGGCCGCCATGCGGGACCACGGCGGGGAGCCAGGCCGAGGGTCCGGGCCGCCATGCGGGACCACCGGGGAGCCAGGCGAGGGTCCGGGGCCGCCACCGGGACCACGGCGGGGAGCCAGGCCGAGGGTCCGGGGCCGCCACGCGGGACCACGCCGGGGAGCCAGGCCGAGGGACCGGGGGCCGCCACGCCTGACCACGCCGGGGAGCCAGGCCGAGGGACCGGGGCCGCCACGCCTGACCACGCCGGGGAGCCAGGCCGAGGGACCGGGGCCGCCACGCCTGACCACGCCGGGGAGCCAGCCCGAGGGACCGGGGCCGCCACGCCTGACCACGCCGGGGAGCCAGCCCGAGGGACCGGGGCCGCCACGCCTGACCACGCCGGGGAGCCAGCCCGAGGGACCGGGTCCCCCAAGGGGAGGATACAGCAGGGCAGGAGCCCTGTGGTTGCCGCCGTCCGCCCCGCCGCCTTTGATGGTACTGTTGGGGCTCCGAGGACGTAGCCCTTGGAGGGGGGGCTCTGTCAGGATTGCCTGCAGCTGGGCTCCACACCTGACTCCAATCCTGACGCCCCATAAATGCCGGAAGTTTCCGCCCTTTCTGGGTCTCTGGCATTTTCGTGAACTCTCTGCACGAACTTGACCTGGTTTAGTTTTATGTGTTTTGAGTTCTGGCAATCGCCACACGCCTACGGGTTAGTTTATGTTCTTTATTTAAGTAAATTCGTTTTCGGCCACCGCGCCCATCTTTATTTGTGTTTAGTGTTTGTTTATTAATAAAAAACCCCTTCCCAGTATGTCAGACCTCTGCGCTTCCTTCCCCCGTAAGTCCGTAGTCGTGACATTACTTTCCACTACACCCCTTTATAAAGCACAACATAATTTCTGCCTCATGTTGTTGTTACCCACTTGTACAGATTCACATGCTTTAAATAATATTACAAGTGTTCAGAATGGATCTGAGGAGTTTCTTGGCACATCATGGTCATGCTGGTGAACATAATTGTGAGTTGACGTTAATAAGGTAAGAGATGGTTTTTCCAGACTTTACAATTCTTACGCATTAAACTCTTTTACAGGTTGCAGAGGTCAGAGTCTGATTCAGTCTGGATCACCAGTCATTAATCCTGGAGGATCTCATAAACTGACCTGTACAGCGTCCGGGCTAAACTTTGTTAGCTACTATATGGCTTGGAACAGACAGGCACCTGGAAAATGCCTGGAATGGGTCACAAGTATTAGATATGACAGCGGCAGCATATATTACTCTCAAGCTGTTCAGGGTCGGTTCACCATCTCCAGAGACAACAGCAAGGATGAACTCTATCTGCAGATGAACCAGCTGAAGAGTGAAGACACGGCTGTTTATTACTGTGCCAGAGACCCACAGTGACACATAATACTGCAGCGCTGAACATAAACTGCACAGATTCCTCAGTGGTGGACAAAGTACACAGACAAAATATATTAAGTCCTCCCTTCCACTAGAGTTAAAGGTGAAGTCCTCAAATTAGCTTAAATACCAAAGAAAAATATAATATCACTCATAGCACAACACACTTTAGAGGAAATAATTTATTACTCTGACATATGTTTTTGAAATCTTTCATAAACACAAAATATCTGTAATTGCTTGTGATTTTGGGTTATATAAAAAATAAATAGTTGTTGTTGTTGTATTCATCTGATATTAAGACAAGACTGTGCAAAATCACATGGAATTCATCTGGAATTCATGAAAATGTATGTGAATTTATGTAACTGACATTATTTGTGTGGTGAATTTAAATAAAAACAAAATTAAACATATTTGACGCCCAGGGACTGTTGGGTAGACACAGCTGAGTCCTGGTTGATCGCAGCCAAACATTATCCAGCCTGACTGGCCAAGATCGATAGGAGAGAGAGGCAGCCGCTGGACTGGCCATCGCGCCGTTTCTTTTGTGTTTTGTTAATAAATCCCATTGATCGTGATGTCCGGTTTCAGTGCTTCAGCCCTCGGTCGTGACATATATAGCATGTAGTACATACACAAGGATGCACAAACACGAAATATACAGAAATGAACAAAATACTCCTCTTCTTGTGGTGTAAAACGGTAACAGCAAAGCTTGTTTTAATATAGCAGTTGTTTCTGGTTGTTTTTTCTAATTATTTTAACATAAATGTGAAAGCTGTTATATGCAAATAAATTCTCCAGTCATGCCCTATATAATGACCCAGCACATTACACACACACCACACAGTTTGAGTGACTTCTGCGACTTCACATCTGAATGATGGAACTCTGGACAACTTGGTGTTTCTTCTTCGTTCTGGTCAATGTGAAAAGTGTGTTTTACCACGTTATTTATTAATAATTGTTGTTACTATAAACTAATATTAACGTGATTGTGTTTCTTAGATTGCAGAGGTCAAACACTGACTGAATCTGAGTCTGTGGTCATCAGACCTGGAGCTTCTCACAAACTGACCTGCACAGCATCTGGACTGGACTTTGACAGCTACTGGATGGCTTGGATCAGACAGGCACCCAGTAAAGGGCTGGATTTTGTGGCAATCATTGAATATGACAGTGTTAGAAAATATTACTCCAATGCTGTGCAAGGAAGGTTCACCATCTCCAGAGACAACAGCAAAGATCAGCTCTACCTACAGATGGCCAACGTGAAGAGTGAAGACACGGCTGTTTATTACTGTGCCAGAAGCCCACAGTGAACCATAATTCTGCAGCGCTGAACATAAACCCACCACATACAAGATATTTTATTACAGCAGAAAGGGAAGTAATGTGGTGCAGAACAGGCATGAACACATCTCTCAAAAACACATCATTTTTTGTTCTCTTTCAGTATATTAAAGTGTTCCAAAAGAATTAAGTGCAAGTTCTCCATCTCATAATCTTTTTTCAATGAAATAACCATCTTCAATACAGGGGAGCATATATGAATAGAAACATTTGCCATTGTTAGAATAAAACAGTTATTTATTTTTCTGTTATTTCAAAAATAATTTTGCAATTGCTTGTGGGTGCAAAAGCTCAATTTACTAATATTTCTACCATTTTCATGTCATTGGTTTAAACACAAATGGCTGCACTTGGGTCATATTACATGTTGTATATTATATATATTGTACAGCAACAACAAAACATAATTTACAGCGCTTCCTTTTCAAGCCTGTAGGGCAGGATATGCAAATACCCTCCCACTACGTCTCTTTATAAAGCACAAGTTCACTTGAGCTCATGTCAGAGTTAGAAATACGTATTTGAAATTGTATTTTTATATACTTATAATGGAACTGAAGACAATTTGTCACTTCATACTCATCCTGGTCTACATACACAGTAAGAGGATCAATGTCTGAGCATTTTATATGATATTACTGGATTACTAGACTGTGGAAATAAACATGATTTTATTTGATTTAGGTTGCAGAGTCAGACTCTGACTGAGTCTGGACCAGCGTTCATTAATCCTGGAGATCTCATAAACTGACCTGTACAGCATCAGGGTTTAACTTGGTGACTACTATATGGCTTGGAACAGACAGGCACCTGGAAAAGGCCTGGAATGGGTCGCAAGTATTAGCTATAAAGGTGATGGCAAATATTACTCTCAAGCTGTTCAGGGTTGGTTCACCATCTCCAGAGACAACAGCAGGAACGAGCTCTATCTGCAGACGAACCAGCTGAACAGTGAAGACACGGCTGTTTATTACTGTGCCAGACACCCACAGTGACACATAATACTGCAGCGCTGAACATAAACCCCACGTTCACAGATTCCTCAGTGATGGACAAAGTAGAAAGACCAAATACTGGACTCCAATATTAAAGTCCTCCCTTTCAACTTGCACTGGTGTGAACGTTAAAGTCTTCAAATCTGCTTAAAAATCTAAAGAAAATTTACTTTAATATCACTCATTGAAACATGATTTATTACTTTGAGGTATATTTTAGAAATCTGTCATAATCACAAAACATTAAAGGCTGAAGAGAACCAAGTGGCTGTGAATTAATAACATTTGAGGACACACACTGTTTTGACTGAAGACTGAAGCTGAATTTTAAGGAAAATAAATGCAATTCATATGATCTAACTTTGTCATCACTTGGAAAATAAACATTTGTACACCAAACTATTTGCATTTGCAACAGTATTCAGGTAGAAATAGAGCGTATTCGAGAAGAATTCCAGGGGTACCAATCATTTTGACCATAACTACCATACTATCTTTCAGAAGATCAAGGTCAGTCAGAAATGTTCTTGTTCTTGAAAGGAAACCATAGTTAATTGCATTAAAAGACCATGTTTCACAGAATGTTTGAGAAAAAAAAACATTTCTCTCAAAGGAATTCTTTTAAGAAGTGACCCCGTTACCTTCTACTACTTCCTAGAGTTCTCTTTCAAACATTCGCTCGGTATCTCACTATGGGAACGCCCTCAGCGTGACCGATCGCGGAAGCACCAATGACACCATGTCCGTCGCAGACGGACCAATGGCAGCTGCACCCCGCCCCTATATCAGGTGCTGCAGCCCACCGGAACGGCCTTCTCGCACTCTTCCCCGTGAAGATCTGCGGTCTTTCCTCAGTGCCCGGACTGTGGCTGCCCCCTGCTTACAGTTCACAGGCGAACCATCAAGGACCTCGCTGCAGACGCAGGTGCAGTCACCCTGCGAGGTACTGAGAGGTCTTCCTTTCACTTAGTTTCTGTGGAGGAACAGTGGGCTCGACCCCCGCTGCCTCCAAATACCACCTAACGCGTCAAGGCGAGGGGGTAGGAAGGCAGAAAAAAAGCGAAAGGACGAAATTCGACGCGTTGTGGCGAGTGTCCCCGGCCATTTAGAGCTCTCACCAAGTTCTAATGGCCAACCCCTCTCCTACCAGGTCCTCCGGGACAAAGGACGTCGTGTCCCACTATTCCCGCAGCCTGTGGTTTCAGTATCTCAGGCAAGGACCCGCACCCCATGTGCATCACGTGCATGAAGCACGCTCGGGCGTCGCTTGCGGACCCGGATGGCTGCGCTCGGCGAGCCCTCCACGGGGGACTTCGGTTTGGTCGAGGTTTGTAGAAGAGCCGCGGCCAGGCTGGGCATTGCATGGCCAGCCCCCCGTGGTGACCTCGGGGTCGAGAGGGACTTTTTCGACAGGAAAAGACTCCCTTCTTGTCCGCCCGCATGCAGCCAATCGCTTCCCGCGGTGCCTGCGTGTGTGACCGAGGTCAGACGGTCCTGGGATAAACCCCTTTCTAGCCCCATTCCCGTCAAGGGCTACTCGGGTTTGGATATTGGCGACATGGAGGAGCTGGGGCTTCGGTGGCTTCGGTAGCTCATCACCTCCCACCCGACCAGGAGGGCTTCATTTTCGTCAACAGGACCGTCGCTCCCAGGTAAAATGGATCGCTTCACCGCGTCCATTTATCAGCAGATTTTGAAATCTTCCACGTTTCCGCCAGGGCGCTTAACGTGACCTCGCTCCTGACGGCGTACCAAGCCGAACTGCTCGAGGAGCTGGGAAAGCAGCTGGACTCTGGCAACCCCAATCCAGCGACCTGGGAGGAGATCTGCATGATCTGAATCTGCGCACTTCACGCGGCGCGATTCAGAGTTGTATGGGGTGGTAGTAGCCTAGTGGGTAAGACACTCGTCTGTGAACCAGAAGACCTGGTTCAAATACCACCTACTACCATTGTGTCCCTGAGCAAGACACTTAACCCTAAGTTGCTCCAGGGGGGGACTGTCCCTGTAACTACTGACTGTAAGTCGCTCTGGATAAGGGCGTCTGATAAATACTGTAAATGTAAATGTTGTGGCCGTACAATGGGTCTCGCCGTCACGGGCGAGCACTCGTTGTGGTTAAACTTATCCAGTCTCACCGACTGGGAGAAAGTTGAATTTCTCGACGCGCCGGTAGACTGTAAGAACCTTTTCGGCCCAACAGTCGAGGCAATGTGGCAGAGGTGCGATCTCCAGAAGAAAGAAGGAGAAGCCTTCGACTTCTGTCTGCCTCGCAAGCCGGCACCGCGCTTGGGTTCTGGCTTATCTGGACGACTATCTGCTCTGTGCCTGATCGCGCAAGCAGGCAGTGCACGAAACGGAAGTACTGGTGACCCACCTCACCAGCCTGGGTTTCAGTATTAACTACGCCAAGAGCGCACTGGTTCCGTCCCAGACCGTAGAATATCTGGGCTTCACTGTCCGAGAGACGCGTACTGTCGTTAAAACAGTGCGTTGGTCTGTTCAGCAGCGGCAGAGCGGTCCAGTTCAGGACCTGCCTGCGCCTGCTGGGGCTCATGGCTTCTACTGTGGCGGTGGTTCCGCTGGGACTGTTGAACATGAGGGAATTTCAGCGCTGCGTCTCTGTCCCCGCCGGTCTCGGAGGACTGCCTCACGGCTCTCCACTGGTGGCAGAGGGCGGGCAATTATTTGTCCGGCGCGCCACTGGGTGTCGTGTCCGTAAGGAAGACGGTGACCACGGACGCCTCCCTGACGGGCTGGGGCGCCGTGTTCGAAGGCAGGACGGTCAACGGGCTCTGGCCATCACGGCTTCGGGACGCCCATATAAACTACCTGGAGCTGTTGGCAGTTTTTCACGCTGTGGTGCATTTTCTCCCCCACCTGCGGGGCTGTCATGTTCTTACCAGGACGGACAATTCAACCGCGGTGGCATATGTCAACCGGCAGGGCGGTCTGGCGCGGAGATGAATTCTTTGGAGTTACGCGCACCTCACGTCACTGCGGGCGACGCATGTGCCGGGTTTGGTGAATTCGGGGGCGGACCTCCTCTCCAGGGGGAACCCCCTGTACGGCGAGTGGAGGCTCCACCCTCAGGTGGTTACTCAGATCTGGGAGAGGTTCAGCAGGGCTGCCGTAGATCTCTTCGCCTCGCGCGGAGACACACAGTGTCCCCTGTTCTTCTCTCTGAAAGACAGCGACGCGCCGTTGGGGGTGGACGCGCTGATGTACGCATTCCCACCCCTGACCCTGATTTGCCCCACACTCTCGCGAGTGAGAGAGGGCGGTCTGACTCTCCTGCTGGTGGCCCCCCGCTGGCCTGGGAGGCCGTGGCTGGCGGAGATATTTCAGCTTCTGTGGGACGAGCCCTGGCAGCTCCCGCCGCGCAGGGACCTTCTGTCTCAAGCGCGCGGGGAGATTTTCCACCCCTCTCCAGGTCAGCTGAATTTGTGGGTCTGGCCCGTGAGAGGCTGAATTTGGAGTGGTGGCCTAGTGGCAAAGGAAGCGGTCCTGTAATCAGAAGGTTGCTGGTTCGAATCCCGATCTGCCAAGGTACCACTGAGGTGCCACTGAGCAAAGCACCGTCCCCACACACTGCTCCCCGGGCGCCTGTCATGGCTGCTTACTGCTCACTCAGGGTGATGGGTTAAATGCAGAGGATAAATTTCACTGTGTGCACTGTGTGCTGTGCTGCTGTGTATCACGTGTGACAATCACTTCACTTCACTTCACTCCCTGCCAGGGTCATCACCACCATCCAGAGTGCCAGGGCTCCATCCACGCGCACACTGTATGACAGCAAGTGGCGCGTTTTTGAACAGTGGTGCGAACAGAGAGGGATATAGGGAGGCGGGGCTCCCGGGGTGCAGCTGCCATTGGTCCGTCTGCGATGGACGTGGTGTCATTGGTGCTTCCGCGATCGGTCACGCTGAGGGCGTTCCCATAGTGAGATACCTCACTCATGTTATCAGAGAACCCGGGTTACGTTAAGTAACCTAACCTTTTTTACGTAGTGATTTTAAAAATGAATTAATTTACTGATGGATGTAAAAGACTATAGTCTACTATATTATATTTCAAATGTAATTTTGAAATAAAAAAATTAAACCTTTATGCACATTGTTATTATTTAAATATATTTTATTATGTAAATTTGTCATCCACATTTTCGAACATTCGGAACCTCCTCTATTTAAAGAGGAAGGTGGACCCTTCATTCAGACAAGACCACCATGCCTTCTGCATCTCCACTGCTGCTGCTGCTACTGGCAGCTGCTCTAAGTGAGTTTCACTTCAGACGCTTCGTTATGATGTAAACTGTGTAAAATTGGTGTTAATAATCCATGTGTTTATGAAATGTTCATCTTCTGTTTCTGTCTGCAGAGGTTCACTGTAACGTTGAACTCACACAGATGCCTTCTGTGGTCCAGCCGCCTGGTCAACCTTTGACCCTGACCTGCAAGGTGTCTGGGTATTCAGTGACTGACAGCAGCTACTGTACTCACTGGATACGACAACCTGCAGGAGAAGCTCTGGAGTGGATTGGATGTGTCTGTGGAAGCGGTAACCTGTACCACAGTGAAAAACTGAAAAACAAGTTCAGCGTCTCCAGAGACCGTCCAGCAGCTCGGTGTCTTTACGAGGAAACGGTCTCCAGGCTGCAGACACAGCTGTGTATTACTGCGCCCGAGAAGCACCGTGGTGAAAAATATCACATAACCAGAACAAAAACCCAACAGTTACTCCACATTCCTCCATCCCAGAGTCTCACAGACTTTTAATACATTAAACCTGCAACACGGAACCACTGCTGCTAATATAAGCCGGTATTCATCTGGGAAAATGATCAGCGAGGCTAAATGTAACTTGCATGTTACTAACATTAATAATACTGGAAAATGTCTGGTTATAGTGGTTTATTAAAAAAAAACTAAATGCCTGATTGTCATTGTGAAACACTTCACACAGCACAGCACACAGTGACACAACGAAATGTGTCCTCTGCTTTTAACCATTTTTAACCACCTTGGTGAGCAGTGGGCAGCCATGACAGGCGCCCAGGAAGCAGTGTGTGGGGACGGCGCTTTGTTCAGTGGCACCTTGGCAGCTCGGGATTCGAACCAGTGACGTTTTGATTACAGGGCCGCTTCCTTAACCGCTAGGCCACCACTGCCCCATTATATTCATTATAAAATGTACAGTAAGGTGTATTTCTGAGCTCCATGAAGATAAAATAAGGTTTGGGCGCAGAGTACAGCAGTAAAGTAAACCCTGTTTACTGTATTTCAGCCACTAGAGGGTGGTCTGTACAAAAAAAACTTCACTGTGGCTCCTCACATGACCACTCAGACTCATAACTGGACAGATTACTGCTATTAACCCTGTTAAGATATGAAGCAGATTCAGACACAGAACGTCTCATTGCCAGCATGGAAAAAATGTGATCATTTGGTTTGGGTTTTATAGAACAATGACACGACTTCCTGGTTCCTCTGGTCCCCACCCGCCCCCACGTTCTATATTTTTTACCCAAAACCATGCAAAACAGACACATCCTGCATGCATTTATACTTCAGAATATGAAGACCGTGTTGCATCTTCCTGAGAAGCTCTTATCATTTCAAACCAAATAAGCATAATGAATCACTTTCTTTTTCTACTTTTAGCATGTCTGTGCCTTACAGGTCTGTAGATTAACTGATTCACAGATTTATGGCAATTTCTTGTTCATTTTATTCATGTTTTGTTATTCTTGTGTTATTTTTACAGGTATTCAGTGTCAGGTACTGACCGAGTCCGAGTCGGTGGTTAAACGTCCTGGAGAATCACATAAACTCACTTGTACGACTTCTGGATTTACGTTCGGAAGCTACCCTATGAACTGGATCAGACAGGCTCCTGGAAAAGGCCTGGAATGGATCGCGTTTATTCACACAGGCAGCTCTCATATCTACTATTCCCAGTCTGTAACAGGAAGATTCACCATATCCAGGGACGACTCGAGCAGCAGGCTTTACTTACAGATGAACAACCTGAGAAGTGAAGACACGGCTCTGTATTACTGTGCCAGACACCCAGTGAGAGAAGAACCTGGAGAGCAGAACAAGAACCACAACACAAAATCATCTCCACCATCACAGACCTCCTCAGAACAGAGAAATACAGAAGCTAGAGTAGAAGCATTCAGTTTCACTTATTCTGTTTTTGCCAACTTTTAATATGGAATTTTAATACCAAGTGATACTTACACAGCTTCTGTCACTATGAAGCAAAAGTCTTCATTTATAACAGGAAAATTCATTCACAATAAATCCTTCTCTGTAAAATAAATCCTTCATTGTGCCTTTTTTTTCGGTAGGATACAGTGCATTTAGATATTTTCCATTTCATCATATATTTTATGTTCTCTTTGCACTCCATTATACCATATAATGAACTAACATGGTGTAGTAATTATTACTGTCAGCTGGTATTAATTTCAGTCAGTTGTTCTTTTCATTTTCGAAAAATACATGTTCGAAAAATATGTGCAGACCTTCAGCTGTAGTTAGATATCATAACTTTTAAAAACATGTCAGCTGCTAAAACTCACTGTACTTTACTGTCGGGGAGGAGTTTATGCAAAACACATGAGTAATATTATATATATGTACATATACACATAATCTCCTGGCTACAACAGGTCAACACAGAACAAGATGGATTTTCTATTTCATTTCATTCTTGTCTCCATCTGTTTGACTGGTGAGAATTATTACATTAATATTGCATAATATCATGTCATGATAGAGACTGATGCATCATGCTTTTCTTTACAGGAGTAAATGGACAGACACTCACTGAATCTGAACCAGTGATCATTAAACCTGGAGGATCTCACAAACTGACCTGCACAGTTTCGGGTTTGGAGATCAGTGGCTACTACCTGGCCTGGGTCAGACAGGAACCGGGTAAAGGGCTGGAGTGGGTCGCCAGCATCTATAGTGACTACAACTATATTCACTATTCTCAGAAGATTACAGGCAGGTTCACCATCTCCAGAGACAACAGCAAGAAGCAGGTTTACCTGCAGATGAACGATGTGAAGAGTGAAGACGCGGCTGTTTATTACTGTGCTCGACAGCCACACTGAATCAACCAGCTGCAGGACTGCACAAAAACAGGACTTTTTAACATTTGTACAGGTTTTTCCTTCAAATAATTCATGTTTTAAAAGCTATGGTAAATGGTTATGGCTTCAAGGTTTCCATCACATTACTGGCACAACTTTATTATATTTTTGTACAATATTGCTCCTGAAAAGCGGTTTCTTTAGTGACTTTTAAAAATTCATTGTCTAACATTGCGGGGTGGATGTAGCATAGTGTAACATTCGTGCCACCTCTGCCACGCCCCCAGCGGTCGACCTCTCCCGTGTATTAGTGTGTGTTCTTCTGGGGCTCACTAGCACCCTGGTTATTCCCACCTGTTCTTCATCACAGGTAAGTGGTGGTAATCACGGGTGCTTAGCGGGGTAATGACTTCTGATCGGTGATTGGTTAGTTTAGCGGTAATGGGTCTGTCCACTCCTCTTTATAACCAGCCGGTCCCTTTAGTCTCCCTCACACAACCAGAGTTCGTCACTGCACGCTGTCCTTAACGGCACTTGACAGTGAACCCCACAGAAGGACTGGAACTCAACTCTCCCCTCTAGACTCACTACAGCTCAGCCACGCCAGTTCGAAGCCTGGGAAAGACAAGGGCGATCTTTGGCTCTTGCCGAGGGCCTCGCTGAAGATCCCACAACCCGACTTCGGGAGGAGAGGCGTGGCACTTCACGCAAGGACATTTCAGTTCTTTCATTTTTGTTTTTGAGTTCAAATAAAATACGCATTGTTATTTCTTCAACCTGCGTCCTCCTTTTTTCACCTGAGCTAGAGGGGAACGGGACACATAGTGCTCACCTATGACCAGAATGTCACAGGTTCAGACCCCACTTACTACAATTCTGTCCCTGAACAAGACATTTAACCTTGAGTGTCTCCTGGGGGACTGTCCCTGTAACTACTGCTTAAACGTCACTTTGGATGAGGGTGTCTGCTAAATTACAGAAATGTAATTGTTTAATCACAAAACATTAAAGGCTAAAGAGAACAAAGTGGTTGTGAATTAACACTCACTATTTTGACTGAAGACTAAAGCTGAATTGTACGGAAAATAAATGCAATTCATATTATCTAAATTTGTCATAAATTGGAAAATAAACATTTGTACACCAAACTATTTGCCTTTGCAACAGTATTCAGGCAGAAATAGAGCATTTTCAAGAAGAATTCCAGGGGCCAATATTTTCGACCATAACTACCATGTTTACTATCAGTGCATTAAAAAAACATGTTTCACACCATTTTGAGAAATAAAATTGCAAGCTGCACTATCAAATGAAAGTGAAAGTGACTTTGAGTGGACAAAAATAAACAAAGACAAACATCTCCATTTGGTTTAGGCCTATAGAGGGCGATCTATGCAAATCTCTTACTACTCCAGCCCTTTAAAATTACACTGCGCTGAGCATCCTTACATTTTACTGTCAGTGGTTTACACAAGATCTTCACATGATGGAGATTTAACCAGTCTCTGTCTTCTTCTCATATCACTGTGTGTAGAAGGTAAAGTGTGATGCTGCTGAGATACGTATGATGCTGGGAAATATTTGGTCAGCAACACTTCTCAACATGAGCTCATGTACCCAGGTTGATCCAGACTGAATCGGTGATGAGATCAGGATAGATCATACAGAGGCTCAGATTAGAAGACCAGGGGAGACCTTCAAGATCTCCTGTTTCACATTGAGCAGCTACTGGATCAGACAGAAACCTGGGAAGCCACTGGAGTGGATTGGAAGTATAAACGGTGGAACAAGATACTACTCAGAGGCGTGCAGTTTATCTTTTTAATACGACATGAAAATACTACTTACAACCATCATTCTGTAATCATTCTTCTAGCATCAATCACACCTGTCTAACAATACGCATTATAAATATAATATCAACAACAACAACAACAACATTTATTTCTTATATAGCCCAAAATCACATACAGTATGTCTCAATGGGCTTTGACAGGCCCTACAGTTGACACCCCCCACACTTGACCCTTCTGCACACAAGGAAAAACTCAACACAAAAAAAACTCTAGGAGAAAGAAAAAAAAGAAAGGAAGAAACGTTGGGAAGGAGTGATTCAGAGAGGGACCCCCTTCCAGGGTAGAGTGAGCCTGCAAATGGTGTCAGTGCAGGGTTGGATATGATATAATAATAAGTCCTACAGTTGTAGGGTTGGAGAAGTCCAGAATGTAGTCAGTCATGGTCTAGATTACGTGTTCATAATGATGCTACTGGTCCACTTGAAGATCCCTGAAGCTGTAGTTGTAACGGGGGTGGTGGCTGTGGTGACTCTCTGGTTTGTTTCATGGTATGGTAATAGTGGTATATTGGTGCTACAGTGGCCCGGTACCCTAACTAGGACAGCCTAACTAGGGTGAATTTAACTTTGTCTGTGTCTGTGTCTAACAGGAGGACTCTGTGATAAACTAGACTTTACAATTGACACTGTGTCAAAGTGAAGTGAAATATCACACATGGTGTAGTGTAACAGAGCTGGCCTCTGTTACCAGTGTAAACACTCCACACGGCCATATATGGTAAAACCAGTTTGGGATCCAGGGAGCCGTGGTTGTCTGGGAGGATGCCGCCAGCCCCCTGCTCCCTGGCCAGTGGTGGCTTTATGTTCTGCAGGGTCCCGACCCTCGATGGGTTTTCCATGCGGCTGAGGTGGTCTGGCCCATGGTCCTGTGTCTGGTGGCATTATGGGAGAGGAGAAGGTTCTGCTGGGTCTTGATGAGCACTCAGAGGTTGTGGTAAGTACTTTTTGGTTTTTATGTGATACAGGTGGAGTGTCCCCAGTTCCACATGAGTCCCGGGTTCTACTTCCCCTGTCCTAAAGCAGATCCCTTGATGTCTGTCCAGTTTTTTTGCAACATGCACAGGTTTTAAACGTTTCAAACAAAAGAGCCCTGAGACCGAGGGAAGGGTTTTTGTGGTTGAGTTTATCACTGGGTGGCCACAGTGATAACAGCAATAACAAAAACCTGCAGCATTTTTAATAACCGTGGCACATGCTAACTAACTATTTAAGAATATATAAGTTATCAGTGATTTGAGAAATTATTGTCAGTGTTGAAATTAATTCTTAAAATTTTCTATAGAAAGACTGTAGACTAAATTTATAGTGTAATTTTGTGATTTTAAGAATGTATAAGTGTATAAATGTCTATTGTGGTGTCTTTTCAAAAAAGTTGTCAGTAGAATTAATCACACATCTTACAGAATTAACTCTTAATATTAAAGCTTGCAATAATGTATAGTTAAAATTCATATTTAAGGCTTAAACCAAGCAGGATGAGATGGTTTTATAATAACTAACATATAACGAAAACTAAAATTGTAATGCCACGGTGTCAGGAGAAAGGAGAGACACACTTGCTCAACGTCTGACCAAAAAGTGGTGAGTTTTAATGCAAAAAAGTAAAACAGCGCCATGGACAAATCAAACAGAAGTCAACTGCAACACGCACATAGCAAAGACAATACCACGTGTCGAATGAACACAGGACAACTGCAGGTGCATTTTTAACATGTGGTAAAATTGTGGTGTGTAAAAAGTGTAAATAGTGTGGTTGTCGGTGTGCTTTAAAGTCTGTGTAGACCTTCTGTCGGCTGAGCCTGTTATCTCTCACTATGGCAGCAAAATTATTATTTTAAGACATTCAAAAATGAAAATAAAACTTGATTAACTGAGTACTCTTCAGCATGAGGTGTGTATGTTAGTTTTTAGAGATGTAAAATGAGTTTAGAGTAAATTATTTTAAATAACTTGTGTGCAGTTCATGGTATTTTAGGTGCTCTGTACACGACCCTTTATTAAGTCTGTGGATCAGTAAACCAGCACTGTGTTAATAATGTTAATTGGACAAATTCACTAGAAGAATTCACTTTGCTCATTGGCACCATAGCGGCTCGGGATTCGAACCTACAACCTTGTGATTACTGGTCCTTGTGCATATGTATTCTTGTCAAAGCCATTCATGCTTCGGCTTTTTAGGCAACTTAGGGTTATGATAGACAATAATATTTAAGAGGAGTGTCTACAGGAATGGTTTCTTACCAATCAGTCAGGGTGGGTTCAAGTGCGAGTGCAGCTCAGATCTTCATATTCATTCTCTATGCAAATCCATGTGTCCCTCCTTTCCTCCTGTCTATTCATCAAGATCAGGGTCCACTGTTCATTCTGCATACAGACCAGCATCACAGTAAACCATGTTGTCCACAGTTCTGCTGCTCCTGGCAGCTGCTTCCTGGCAGTATTTTCATCATGTGAGCATGTGTGCTGCACAAAAACAAAGATCATTCTAGTTTTGTTTAGCAGAAAATTTATTCTAGCATAATTGAGGGAATTCCGTAAATAAGTTTCTTAATTTGACCTCTAACATTAGGGGTCACCAAAAAGAAAATAATCATCAGGGTCTTTATCAGTTGACTTTGATTGAATTGCAATGATATGATGGGAGTTTGGGAGACTTGCAAAAGAGAAAAAAATAACTGAGATTAAGGTCTGCATTTTCCCAGCAATATTGAGCCTGTGCCTATTTATGACTGTGTAAATCAAATAACAATTATTTATATGGCAAATTTCAAAATTCAGTCAAAAAAATAAATCAGTAAATCTGTAATATTTTTACTTTCGTATTTACAGGAGCTCCAGTTCCTTTTAAAGCGTCTTGAGTGCAGGATATGTAAATTTACTTTCCACTACACCCCTTTATAAAGCACAACATCATTTCTGCTCATGTTGTTGTTACCCACTTGTACAGAATGGATCTGAAGAGTTTTTGGCACATCATGGTCATGCTGGTGAACATAAATTGTGAGTTGACGTTAATAAGGTAAGAGACGGTTTTCCAGACTTTATAATTCTTACGCATTTAATTTTTTACAGGTTGCAGAGGTCAGAGTCTGATTCAGTCTGGACCAGCAGTCATTAATCCTGGAGGATCTCATAAACTGACCTGTAAAGCGTCCGGGCTGGACTTTGATGGCTACTGGATGGCTTGGAACAGACAGGCACCTGGAAAAGGCCTGGAATGGGTCGCAAGTATTAGCGGCGGCAGCGGCAGCAGCAAATATTACTCTCAAGCTGTTCAGGGTCGGTTCACCATCTCCAGAGACAACAGCAGGGAAGAGCTCTATCTGCAGATGAACCAGCTGAAGAGTGAAGACACGGCTGTTTATTACTGTGCCAGAGACCCACAGTGACACATAATACTGCAGCGCTGAACATAAACTGCACACATTCCTCAGTGATGGACAAAGTACACAGACAAAATATATTAAGTCCTCCCTTCCACATGAGTTAAAGGTGAAGTCCTCAAATTAGCTTAAATACCAAAAGAAAATATAATATCACTCATGGCACAACACATAATATATTACTCTGACGTGTATGTTTTAGAAATCGCTGGGAAACATGACAAAAACCGAGGGGAATGTGTGCAGTGGGAATACACAGATACCGGGCCCAAGTGAAATATTGTGCTTTTATTTACACTGAGCGGTGAACCAAACCTAACTAACCACACCTAAAGTGCCATATACAACAACTACACAACAATCCACAGGAGGACAACACACCATGAAAGGAGAGACTCTACAAATACACAACAAAGACACTACTAACCGAACTAACCACTCTAACACACAACAAAGGCTTATCTCCAACTCTGCAACTCTATAACTCTCCACTCTCCCCTTGCTGCTGCCTCCTCCGGCTCCACAACAATGAGCCTGGTGGTTGGAATGGTCCTTAAGTATTCCCGTCCTGTGTGTTGATTGGCTGGCAGTTGACAAGGGAATTGGTGGGCGGAACCATAATCCAAATCTCGCCCAGCAGACAGCCTAAAAGGGAAACACGCACAAACACAGAGCACCCCAAACCATCCTACGGCCCAAAGGATGTGACATCTAGATTTCCAGTTTCAGTGACATATATTCCCAGGCCGTGACATATATAGCATGTAGTACATACGCCATGACACAGGCACATGAAAAATACAGAAATGAATAACATACTCCTCTTCTTGTGGTGTAAAAGGGTAACCGCAAAGATTGTTTTAATATAGCAGTTGTTGCTGACTGTTTTTTATATATATTTTTTAACATAAATCTGAAAGCTGTAATATGCAAATGAATTCTCCAGTCAAGCCCTATATAATGACCCAGCACATTACACACACCACACAGTTTGAGTGACTTGTTCTGCGACTTCAGATCTGAATGATGGAACTCTGGACAACTTGGTGCTTCGTCTTCGTACTGGTCAACGTGAAAAGTGTGTTGTACCACATAATTGTTGTTACTATGAACTAATATTAACGTGATTGTGTTTCTTAGATTGCAGAGGTCAAACACTGACTGAATCTGAGTCTGTGGTCATCAGACCTGGAGCTTCTCACAAACTGACCTGCACAGCATCTGGACTGGACTTGACAGCTACTGGATGGCTTGGATCAGACAGGCACCCAGTAAAGGGCTGGATTTTGTGGCAATCATTGAATATGACAGTGATAGAAAATATTACTCCAATGCTGTGCAAGGAAGGTTCACCATCTCCAGAGACAACAGCAAAGATCAGCTCTACCTACAGATGGCCAACGTGAAGAGCGAAGACACGGCTGTTTATTACTGTGCCAGAGACCCACAGTGAACCATAATACTGCAGCGCTGAACATAAACTGCACAGATTCCTCAGTGGTGGACAAAGTAGAAAGACCAAATACTGGACTCCAATATTAAAGTCCTCCCTTTCAACTTGCACTGGTGTGAAAGTTAAAGTCTTCAAATTTAATTAAAAATCAAAGAAAATGTACTTTAATATCACTCATGGAACATAATTTATTACTTTGACATGCATAGTTTAGAAATCTTTCATAATCCAAAAACATTAAAGGCTGAAGAGAACCAAATGGCTGTGAAATAACAACATTAGAGGAAACACACTGTTTTGACTGAAGACTGAAGCTGAATTTGAAGGAAAATAAATGCAATTCATATGATCTAACTTTGTCATAACTTGGAAAAAAAACATTTGTTCGCCAAACTATTTGCATTTGCAACATTTTTCAGGCAGAAATAGAGCATTTTCAAGATGAATTCCAGGGGTGCCGATAATTTCGACCATAACTACCAGGTATACTAACATTCAGAAGATCAAGGTCATTAAGAAATGTTTTGTTTTTGATAGGAAACCATA
This sequence comes from Denticeps clupeoides, assembly GCF_900700375.1. Classification (NCBI taxonomy): domain Eukaryota; kingdom Metazoa; phylum Chordata; class Actinopteri; order Clupeiformes; family Denticipitidae; genus Denticeps; species Denticeps clupeoides. The sequence continues at coordinate 181,321 of NW_021630122.1, forward strand.
GTTAAGTGCATTAAAAGACCATGTTTCATACCATGTTTGAGAAATAAAAAAAATATTTTTTTATTTTCATTTAAATACAAATTTATTTAAGAAGTGACCCTGTGTACCTTCTACTACTTTCTAGTGTTTTTATTTAGTGATTTGTGATTTTAATAATGAATGAATTTACTGATGGATGTAAAAGACTATAGTCTACTATATTATATTTCAAATGTAATTTTGAAATAAAAAAATTAAACCTTTATGCACATTCTTATTATTTAAATATATATTATTATGTAAATTTGTCATCCAAATTTTCGATCATTCGGAACCTCCTCTATTTAAAGAGGAAGGTGGACCCTTCATTCAGACAAGACCACCATGCCTTCTGCATCTCCACTGCTGCTGCTGCTACTGGCAGCTGCTCTAAGTGAGTTTCACTTCAGATGCTTCCTTATGATGTAAACTGTGTAAAATTGGTGTTAATAATCTGTGTGTTTATGAAATGTTCATCTTCTGTTTCTGTCTGCAGAGGTTCACTGTAACGTTGAACTCACACAGATGCCTTCTGTGGTCCAGCCGCCTGGTCAACCTTTGACCCTGACCTGCAAGGTGTCTGGGTATTCAGTGACTGACAGCAGCTACTGTACTCACTGGATACGACAACCTGCAGGAGAAGCTCTGGAGTGGATTGGAAGAGCCTGTGGAAGCGGTAACCTGTACCACAGTGAAAAACTGAAAAACAAGTTCAGCGTCTCCAGAGACACGTCCAGCAGCTCGGTGTCTTTACGAGGAAACGGTCTCCAGGCTGCAGACACAGCTGTGTATTACTGTGCCCGAGAAGCACCGTGGTGAAAAATATCACATAACCAGAACAAAAACCCAACAGTTACTCCACATTCCTCCATCCCAGAGTCTCACAGACTTTTAATATATTAAACCTGCAACACGGAACCACTGCTGCTAATATAAGCCGGGTATTCATCTGGGAAATGATCAGTGAGGCTAAATGTAACTTGCATGTTACTAACATTAATAATACTGGAAAATGTCTGGTTATAGTGGTTTATTAAAAAAAAACTAAATGCCTGAACTCATTGTGATATATTCGAAAGTGAAAGTGAAGTGATTGTCATTGTGAAACACTGCAGCACAGAACATGGTGTCACAATGAAATGTGTCCTCTGCATTTAACTATCACCCTTGGTAAGCAGTGGGCAGCCATGACAGGCACCCGGGGGGCAGTGTGTGGGGATTCAAGTGGCACCTTGGCGGCTCGGGATTCGAACCGATGATCTTCTGATTATGGGGCCACTTCCTTAACCGCTAGGCCACCACTGCCCCATTATATTCATTATAAAATGTACAGTAAGGTGTAAAGGAGGATTTGGGCACAGGGTACAGCTGTAAAGTAAACCCTGTTTACTGTATTTCAGCCACTAGAGGGTGGTCTGTACAAAAAAAATTCACTGTGGCTCCTCACATGACCACTCAGACTTATAACTGGACAGATTACCTAGTAACCCTGTTAAGATCTGAAGCAGATTCAGACACAAAACGTCTTATTGCCAGCATGGAAAAAATGTGATCATTTGGTTTGGGTTTTATAGAACAATGACAACAGGTTAGAACATGGAGTAAAAACCTACACAAAAGAACCTACACAAAAGTGATGTTTGCAAAGATATTGAAGAAGGTTAGGAGCTTGTAACTGAAGACCAACGAGAAAAATATTATTTCCCACCCCAGAACAGCAAACTACACATCTGACACGACTTCCTGGTTCCTCTGGTCCCCACCCGCCCCCACGTTCTATATTTTTTACCCAAAACCATGCAAAACAGACACATCCTGCATGCATTTATACTTCAGAATATGAAGACAATGTTGCATCTTCCTGAGAAGCTCTTATCATTTCAAACCAAATAAGCATAATGAATCACTTTCTTTTCTACTTTTAGCATGTCTGTGCCTTACAGGTCTGTAGATTAACTGATTGACAGATTTATGGCAATTTCATGTTCATTTTATTCATGTTTTGTTATTCTTGTGTTATTTTTACAGATATTCAGTGTCAGGTACTGACCGAGTCCGAGTCGGTGGTTAAACGTCCAGGAGAATCACATAAACTCACTTGTACGACCTCTGGATTTACGTTCGGAAGCTACGCTATGAACTGGATCAGACAGGCGCCTGGAAAAGGCCTGGAATGGATCGCGTTTATTCACACAGCCAGTTCACCCATCTACTATTCCCAGTCTGTAACAGGAAGATTCACCATATCCAGGGACGACTCGAGCAGCAGGCTTTACTTACAGATGAACAACCTGAGAAGTGAAGACACGGCTCTGTATTACTGTGCCAGACACCCACAGTGAGAGAAGAACCTGGAGAGCAGAACAAGAACCACAACACACAATCATCTCCACCATCACAGACCTCCTCAAAACAGAGAAATACAAGAACTAGAGTGGATGCATTCAGTTTCACTTACTCTGTTTATGGAATATTAATGCCAAGTCATACTTACACAGCTTCTGTCACTATGAAGCAAAAGTCTTAATTTGAAACAGGAAAATTCATTCCAAATAAATCCTTCCCTGTAAAAAAAATCCTTCATTGTGTCTTTTTTTTCAAAGTATACAGTGCATTTAGATATTTTCATTTCATCAAATATTTTGTTCTCTTTGCACTCTATTATACCATATAATAAACTAACATGGTGTAGTAATTATTACTGTCTACTGGTATTAATTTCAGTCATTTGATTTTTTCATTTAAATGAATAAGGTTATACATATTTAAAAATATGTGCAGACCTGCAGCTGCAGTTAGATATCATAACTTTTAAAAACATGTCAGCATCTAAACTCACTGTACTTTACTGTCGGGGAGGAGTTTATGCAAAACACATGAGTAATATTATATATATGAACATATACACATAATCTCCTGGCTACAACAGGTCAACACAGAACAAGATGGATTTTCTATTTCATTTAGTTCTTGTATTCATCTGTTTGACTGGTGAGAATTATTACAATAATATTGCATAATATCATGTCATGATAGTGGCTGATGCATCATGCTTTTCTTTACAGGAGTAAATGGACAGACACTCACTGAATCTGAACCAGTGATCATTAAACCTGGAGGATCTCACAAACTGACCTGCACAGTTTCGGGTTTGGAGATCAGTGGCTACTACCTGGCCTGGGTCAGACAGGAACCGGGTAAAGGGCTGGAGTGGGTCGCCAGCATCTATAGTGACTACAAATATATTTACCATTCTCAGAAGATTACAGGCAGATTCACCATCTCCAGAGACAACAGCAAGAAGCAGGTTTACCTGCAGATGAATGATGTGAAGAGTGAAGATACGGCTGTTTATTACTGTGCTCGACAGCCACACTGAATCAACCAGCTGCAGGGCTGAACAAAAACAGGACTTTTTAATTTGTACAGGTTTATTCCTTCAAGTAATTCATGTTTTAAAAGCTATGGTAAATGGTTATGGGTTCAAGGTTTCCATCACATTACTGGCACAACTTTATTATATTTTTGTACAATATTGCTCCTGAAAAACGGTTTCTTTAGTGACTTTTAAAACTTAATTGTCTAACATTGCGGGGTGAATGTAGCATATTGCTCACCTATGACCCAAAAGAAAAGAAGGCCACAGGTTTAACCTTGAGTGTCTCATTTACATTTACAGCATATATCAGACGCCCTTATCCAGAGCGACTTACAGTCAGTAGTTACAGGGACAGTCTCCAGGGGGACAGTCCCTGTATATATATGGAGCAACTTAGGGTTAAGTGTCTTGCTCAGGGACACAATGGTAGTAAGTGGGATTCGAACCCGGGTCTTCTGGTTCATAGGCGAGTGTGTTAACCACTAGGCTACTACCACCCAGGGACTGTCTCCAGGGGGACAGTCCCTGTAACTACTGCTTAAAAGTCACTTTGGATGAGTGTGTCTGCTAAATGACATAAATGTAATTGTCTATTTATGATATAGTTTTGTCAGTGTGATTTTTTTTTTTTTTTGTAACTTGTCTGATGAACCTCAACCTGAACCTGATGATGGAGCTCTTCCACCATTTCTGTAGAATGACATTGTGAAATGCACTTTATTAATTTACATATATTTGTCTGATCATGCTGTATCCCACACTGCAGTTTCTTCACTACTGGAACAGCGGACGTTCCATTTAAACCTCTAGAGGAGGGTCTATGCAAAATATCTCCCCCTCACTCCTTTATATCCCACTACATGTCCTGTCACAGGCAATTTACCTTGTTTTACACCGTATGGTGATAAAAGACCTTCAGTAGATGATGGAGCTGTGGAGAAGAGTCTGTTTAATTTTTATATTTCTGTTTTTTCAAGGTAAACGATTGCGTTGCTGAGATATGAATGTTAATCTTTATAAATGAACATGCGTCCTCATGCGTGTTTATTTCTCAGGTATCATCTGTGATGAGATCAGACTGGATCAGACGGAGCCTCAGATTAAAAGACCAGGGGAGACCGTCAAGATCTCCTGTAAAGTGTCTGGTTTTGACATGACCAGCTCCTACATGCACTGGATCAGACAGAAACCTGGGAAGCCACTGGAGTGGATTGGGAGGATGGACGCAGGATCAAACTCAGCAACATACGCAGAGTCCCTGAAAGACCAGTTCATCATGACAGAGGACGTCTCCTTGAGCACACAGTACTTGCAGGCCAAGAGTCTGAGAGCAGAAGACACCGCAGTGTATTATTGTGCTCGAGACCCACAGTGACACAAGAGACTGAAGTGCCGAACAAGAATTTCCTGTGTTGTTCAGAAATGACAGCGTAGGTATAGCAACGTGTGATGGTACACCGTCAAAGTACATTCCTTAAATAAATTGCAAGCTGGACTATCAAATGAAAGTGAACGTGAATTTGAAAAAGCTTTATGTTAAGTACATTGTTTAATCGCTGCTGCAAAGAGTACATGTTCCTACACTCATAATGTATAGAGTGGATAAAAGTAAACAAAGACAAACATCTCCATTCGGTTTAGGCCTGTAGGGGGCGGTCTATACAAATCCCTTGCCCCTTCAGCCATTTAAAATTACTGTCATGGCCAACACGCATCCAGCCCACCAGAGAGCGCCAGACCACGACCCGGAAGAGGAAATGGAAGCGTGCAGCGTCTAGTATAAAAGTCGGGTGACCCCGAGGAGGCGCTGCATGCTCTTTGTATGAGATTACTCATTCGAGACACTCGCTCCCTTAAATCACGATCTAGATATATTGACCCATGAATAACGACCTTCGCCTGCCCCCGACTCCGAGAATTGCTTGATCCTTCGGACTACGACGAAATCCATGTTCCCCTGCCTTCCTGCCTCCCAAGATGTCCTCCCGTCCCGCCCACGTTCCCGGACAGTCCTGAAACCCGCCGCCTTCCTATTCTTTTCTAACCCCGGTAACCCCCACGGATCCCGACTTCACTTCCACTGCTTCCTCCACGTCCCCATTCCCTGCCAGTCTCTCCCCCAGACCAAACGCCCCCGATCCTCCACCCCAGCCTAGCATGTCTGCAAATGCGTCACAGAACTCACCGTGTGACAATTACACTGCGAAGAGCATAATGACAGTTTAAGACCTTTACATGATGGAGATGTGGACCAGTCTCTGTCTTCTTCTCATATCACTGTGTGTAGAAGGTAAAGTGTGATGCTGCTGAGATACGTTTGGTGCTGGGAAATATTTGGTCGGTAACACTTCTCAACATGAGCTCATGTACCCAGGTATTGTGATGAGATCAGGCTGGATCAGACGGAGGCTCAGATTAGAAGACCAGGGGAGACCTTCAAGATCTCCTGTTTCACATAGAGCAGCTACTGGATCAGACAGAAACCTGGGAAGCCACTGGAGTGGATTGGAAGTATAAACGGTGGAACAAGTTACTACTCAGAGGCGCTGATAGACCAGTTCATCGTGACTGATGAAATCTCCTCGAGCACAACGTACTTTGAGGCCAAGAGTCTGAGAGCAGAAGACACCGCAGTGTATTATTGTGCTCAGAGACTGAAGCCCAGTATGAAAACAGCTGTGCTCCTCAGGAACGACTGCAGTTCCCGGCCAACTAAATATCATGCAGTTTATCTTTTTAATACGACATGAAAATACTACTTACAACCATCATTCTGGGTTCGACTGGGTTTGCTGAGCACTCAGAGGTTGTGGTAAGTACCTTTTGTTTTTATGTGATACAGGTGGAGTGGGTCCGGTTCCACATGAGTCCCCGGTTCCACTTCCCCTGTCCTAAAGCATATCCCTTGATGTACAGTTTTTAAACGTTTCAAACAGAAGAGCCCAGAGACCGAGGGAAGGGTTTTTGTGGTTGAGTTTATCACGGTGTATTCGGGTGGCCACAGTGATAACTGCAATAACAAAAACCTGCAGCATTTTTAATAACCGTGGCACATGCTCACTAACTATTTAAGAATATATAAGTTATCAGTGATTTGTAACTTTATTGTTTGAGAAATTATTGTCAATTCTTAAAATTTTCTATAGAATTTAAGAATGTATATGTGGATAAATTTCTAATGTGGTGTCTTTTTAAAAAAGCTGTCAGTAGAATTAATCACACATCTTACTGTCAGGATTGACTGCAGCTGGGCTCATCACATATACCCAATCCTGAAAGCACATTTTCGTAGACCTGACCATGAACTTGAGTTTCTGTTTGGTGTTTTGAGTTCTGGCAATCGCCACACGCCTGCGGGTTTGTTTTAGTTATTCCCCTTTATTTCCCGTTCTTGGCCATCGTGCCATTATTTATTTGTATTTATTGTTTATTTGTAATAAAACCCCTTCCCAGCATGTCCTGCCTCTGCGCTTCCTTCCCCCGTCAGCACGCAAGCGCGACACTTGCTCAACGTCTGAGCAAAAACTGGAGAGTTTTAATGTAAAAAAATAAGTAAAACAGCGCCATGGGCAAATCAAACAGAAGTAAACTGCAACACGCACGTAGCGAAGGCCATACCACTTGTCGAATGGTAAAAGTGTGGTTGTGTAAAAAGTGTAAATAGTGTGGTTGTCGGTGTGCTTTAAAGTCTGTGTAGACCTTCTGTCAGCTGAGCCTGTTATCTCTCACTATGGATCCGGCTGGATCCAATGGATAGAATCTCATGTCTATGTGCAAGAGCAGCAAAATTATTATTTTATGCCATTCAAAAATGAAAATAAAACTTGATTAACTGAGTCCACTTCAGCATGATGTGTGTATGTTAGTTTTAGAGATGTAAATGAGTTTAGAGTAAATTATTTTAAATAACTTGTGTGCAGTTCATGCTATTTTAGGTGCTCTGTACACGACCCTTGTTAAGTCTGTGGATCAGTAAACCAGCACTGTGTTAATAATGTTAATTGGACGAATTCACTGGAAGAAAATTCACATTTAAAAAAAGTATTCCTTAACAATATCTGGTCCATTTTAAAGCAACATTTCAGTGAATTTTCTAGGTTTATGCATACTTGAATTTTTCAAATCTGTCATACTGTTATATATGATATTTTTAACTTGCAAGAATAGTCCACGGTCTTCTACATTCACCAGGGTCTCAGTCAGGAGTGAATTGAATTGATCAGTGAATTGTTTGTCATTGTGAAACACTGCAGCA